>NC_091981.1:152121296-152295735 GCF_044704955.1 Pristiophorus japonicus | reverse complement strand
GGGAGAGAGAGAGAGCGAGGGGGAGGGAGGAGAGAGAGGGGAGGGAGGAGAGAGAGGGGAGGGAGGGAGGGGGAGAGAGAGGGGAGGGAGGGAGGGGGAGAGAGAGGGGGAGGGAGGGAGGGGGGAGAGAGAGGGAGGGAGAGAGAGAGAGAGGGGGAGAGAGAGAGAGAGGGGGAGGGAGGGAGAGAGAGAGAGAGGGGGAGGGAGAGTGAGAGAGGGGGAGGGAGAGAGAGAGGGGGAGGGAGAGAGAGGGGGGAGGGGGAGGGAGAGGGAGAGAGAGGGGGGGGAAGAGAGAGCGGGTGGGGGCGGAGAGAGAGCTGGAGGGAGGGGGGAAGGGAGAGGTCAGGTCGGATCGGATCCAGTCCGGGAGTCGGGAGTCGGGTCCAGTGGGGAGGGGGGGGGGGGGGCGGGTCGGGGAACAGGAGCGCGGGTCGGGTCGGGTCAGTTGGGTGGGGTGGGGTGGGGAGCGGGTGTCGGGTGTCGGGTCGGGTCGGGGCGGGGGGGGAGCAGGTGTCGGGTCGGGTCGGGTCTGGTCAGCGGGGGGGGGCGGGAGCAGGTGTCGGGTCTTGTTGGCGGTGGGGGGGCGGGGAGCAGGAGCTGGCCGTGGGAGGAGCCTTCTCCACGCAGCCCCAGTGAGGCCATTCAGCCAGGGCTAGGGGCTGCGTGCTTTGGGCCCCTCCCACACAGTTCGGCGCCTGGAGCTACTGCACTTGCGTGCCGACTGTAGCGCGCATGTGCAGAGGTCCCGGCACTGTTTTCAGCGCCGGGACCTGGCTCCGCCCCCCCACAGCTCGTGCTGGCTGCGCCGAGGGCCAGAGGACCTGTAAGTAGGTGGAGAATACCGAGAATTTTTTTAGGCGCCGTTTTAGGCGTGAAAAACGGGTGCCCAGCTCGGAGGGGCGCCCGTTTTTTTTCTTGTGGAAACTTGGGCCCATTATCTCTACTCAAAAGCTGCGTGCTTCATGGGAGCTGGTCCAGTGTTCCAGTGCAAATGCAGGAAGAGATAAAGCCGTTCCAGTGGCGCAAAGATGAAATGTCTATACAGGCAGACTGCCTTCTGTGGGGCAATCGAGTAGTGGTCCCAAGAAGGGCAGAGACATCTTTATCAATGACCTCCACAGTACCCACCATATCGTAATGATGAAAGCGATAGCCAGATCCCACGTGTGGTGGCCCGGTATCGATGCGGACTTAGAGTCCTGCATTCACAGATGTAATACATGCTCGCAGTTAAGCAATCTACCCAAGGAGGCGCCACTAAGTTTATGGTCTTGGCCCTCCAAACCGTGGTCTAGGGTACACGTCGACTATGCAGGTTCGTTCTTGGGTAAAATATTCCTTGTGGTTGTAGACGCATACTCCAAGTGAATGTGAGATAATGTCTGCTAGCATGTCCGCTGCCACCACTGAAAGCCTGCGGGCCATGTTTGCCACACACGGCCTACCCGATGTCCTGGTGAGTGACAATGGGCCATGTTTCACCAGTGCTGAGTTCATAGAATTCATAACCTATGATCAGGCAGAGAGAGCAGTGCAAACCATCAAGCAAGGCTTGAAGAGGGTAACTGAAGGCTCACTGCAGACTCGTTTATCCCGAGTCCTGCTTAGCTACGACACGAGACCCCACTCACTCACTGGGATCCCACCTGCTGAACTGCTCATGAAAAGAGCACTTAAGACAAGGCTCACGTTAGTTCACTCTGATCTACATGAACAGATAGAGAGCAGGCGGCTTCAACAAAGTGCATACCATGATAGCGCAAAGGTGTCACGCGAAATTGAAGTTAATGATCCTGTATTTGTATTAAATTATGGACAAGGTCCCAAGTGGCTTTCCAGCACTGTCGTGGCCAAAGAGGGGAGCAGGGTATTTCAGGTCAAACTTTCAAATGGACTCATTCACCGGAAACATTTGGACCAAATCAAACTCAGATTCACGGACTATCCTGAGCAACCCACCTTGGACCCTACCTTTTTTGATTCCCCAACATACCCACCAGTGGCGACCGGCACCCCGGTTGACCACAAAGCAGAACCCATCATCCACAGCAGCCCTGCAGGGCCCAACACACCAGGCAGTCCAGCAGGCCAGCTGCACAGCAGCCTAGCGAGGGCCCAACAAATGATTCAACAACAGCAGCTTTCACACCGAGACGATCAACCAGGGCAAGAAGGGCTCCAGATCGAATCACATTGTAAATAGTTACACTATTGATTTTGGGGGGGAATGTTGTTATATATGTGGACTTGTATTTACTCTGTACAGCCACCAGAAGGCTCATTCCCCGGAGTCCCAAGGGATCCCACAATCCCTTGGGAGCATCGGTATTTAATAAGACTTCACAGGTTGGAAAGGCACTCTGGAGACCTGCAATAAAAGGCTACGGTCACACTTTACTTTGAGCTCACAGTGTTCAGTCTGACTCTTTCTCCATAAACAACACTATGAGTGAGGAAATTCCTCCTCATCTCAGTCTTAAATGGCCAATCCCTTATCCTGAGAGAATGCCCCCTAGTTCTAGACTCAACAGCCGGTGGAAACAGCCTCTTAGCATCTATCATGTCAATCCGCTTCAAAATCGTACATGTTTCAATGAGATCATTCTATTAAACTTCAGAGAGACCTAATCTACTCAATCTCTCCACATAGGACAACTGTCTCTTCCCAGAAATCAATCTAGTGAACCTTTGTTGCACTGCCTCTAAGGCAAGTATATTCTTCCTTAGATAAAGAGACCAAAATGCACAGTACTCCAGGTGTGGTCTCACCAAAGCCCTGTACAATTGTCGCAAGACTTCCTTACTCTTGGAGTCCAACCACCTTGCAATATAGGGCAACATGCCATTCGCCTTCCTAATTGCTTGCTGTTGCTGCATGCTAACTCTCTGTGTTTCCTGTATGAGGACATCTACAACGCTCTGGACGCCAACATTTAATAGTTTCTCACCATTTAAAAAATATTTTGTTTTTTTATTCTTCCTACCAAAGTGAATAACCTCACGTTTCCTCACATTATATTCCATCTAACATCTTACTGCCTACTTACTTAACCTGTCTATATCCCTTTGAAGGATCTTTGCGTCATTCTCACTGTTATGTCATATAAAGAGTCAGACTAGATACTGCAAGTTCAAGGTAAGGTGTGACTGTCGTCCTTTATTACTGATCTTAGAGTGCCTCTCCAGCCTGTGAGGCCTCCTTATATACAGGTGCTCTCAAGGGATTGTGGGATCCCTTGGGACTCCAGGGGATAAGCCCTCTGGTGGTTAGACATGGTATTTACAGGTTTACAAACATAACAACACTCCCCCACCCCCCCACCCCCCCCCCCCCCCCCGCCCCGCAAAGTCAATAGTGTAACTATTTACAATGTGAGTCGATTTGGGGCCTTCCTTTCCCTGGTTGATCGTCTCGGTGCAAATGCTGGTTTTATTGGGCCCAAGTTTCCACATAATTTGCGCCTGATTTTTAGGAGCAACTGATGGAGAACGGACTATCTTAGAAATCGCAATTCTCCACATTTTTGTTTCTGCAGTTCTAGTCAGTTAGAACAGTTTCACTTTGGAACAGAATTTTTTCTTCAAAAGGGGGCGTGTCCGGCCACTGACGCCTGATTTCAAAGTTTTCACAGTGAAAACGTACTCCAAACTAACTTAGAATGGAGCAAGTGAAGATTTTTGTAGAACTGAAAAAACCTTGTCTACACATTAAAAAATCAGGCGCAGGTTACAAATTAGGCGTCCGGAACGAGGTGGGGGGGGGGGGGGGAAGGGAAGTCATTAAATTCTACAATAAATCCTTATTTATACTTATACAAATATTATACAAATAAATCCAACCTGAATAAACATTTATAAGCAAAGAAAAGATTAAATAAACCATCTTCCTACCTGTGTGAAAGTGCTTCAGTCAGCTCAGCGATGTGGCCTCGTTCCTGCGAATGGGAGGGAGGGAGGGGCAGTCGGGCAGTAAGCAGGCAGCAAGCAGCCTTCCACTTGAGGTGGAAGCCTTACAGTCAGCTCAGCGGTGTGGCGTCGTTCCCGCGAATGGGAGGGAGGGAGGAGGCAGCCGTTCCCGATGGCAGGGTGGGGGGAGGAGGCAGTGAGAAGGCTGCAGGAAGCCTCAGAAGTTGAGCAGCCATTCCCGACGGCAGGGGGGGGGAGGCCGTCGGGAAACGGCTGCCTCAACTTCTGAGGCTTCCTGCAGCCTTCTCACTGCTGCAAGAAGTCTCAGTGCTGATCATGGAAGGGAAATGTGCTTTTATTAAAAGATGTTCAAAAATTAAACAGCTACAAAGAACTACAAAAATGGCCGAGTGCCAATGTTTCCTTCACAATGCGCGTGCGCGAACGCTCCAACGCGCAAGCGCAGGGTTGCCGGCAGGAAAAAAACTAATTTAAATGGTACCCGCCCCCTCCCACTTACAAAATCGACGCGAGTGGTAGGCTCCGCCCCCCTGGGCGCCGCGCCAAGCAGACATGGAGCTGCAGGGCGCTCCAGAATCGCGCGTTTTGTTTCAGGCGCCGTTTTTGCCGTGAAAAACGGGCGCCCAGCTCAGAGGGGCACCCGTTTTGTAGCGTGTGGAAACTTGGGGCCATTGAACCCTCACTGGGCTGCTGTGCAGCTGGCCTTGCTGGGCAGCTGGGGGTGGTGAGTCCTGCTGGGCTGCTTCGGGCGATGGGTTCTGCTTCATGGTCAACCGCTGGGTCGGTTGCCACCTGTGTGTGTGTTGGAGGGTCGAAAAAGGTAGAGTCTATTGTGGGTTGCTCTGGATAGTCCGTAAATCTGAGTTTGGTTTGGTCCAAGTGTTTCCTGCAGGTGAGTTCATTTGAGAGTTTGACCACAAACACTCTACTCCCCTCGTTGGCCAAAACAGTGCCAGGAAGCCACTTGGGACCTTGTCCATAGTGCAACACAAATACAGGATCATTTATCTCAATTTCACGTGACACATTTGCGCGATCATGATATGTATTCTGTTGAAGCCGCCTGTTCTCTACCTGTTAGTGTAGATCAGGGTGTACTAACGAGAGCCTTGTCTTGTGCCCTTTTCATGAGCAGTTCAGCGGGAAGGACCCCAGTGAGCGAGTGGGGTCTTGTATGGTAACTAAGCAGGACTCGGGATAAGCGAGTCTACAGTGAGCCTTCAGTTACCCTTTTCAAGCTCTGCTTGATTGTTTGAACTGCTCGTTCTGCCTGACCATTGGACGCTGGTTTAAACGGCAGATGTGACATGTTTTATCCCATTGCGGGTCATGAACTCCTTGAACTCGGCACTGGTAAAGCACGGCCCATTGTCACTTACAAGGTATTCAGGCAGGCCGTGTGTGGTAAACATGGCCCGCAGGTTTTCATTGGTGGTAGCGGACGTGCTTGCCGAAATTATCACACATTCAATCCATTTGGAGTACGCATCTACAACCGCTAAGAACATTTTCCCCAAGAATGGGCCTGCATAGTTGACATGGATCCTGGATTATGGTTTGGAGGGCTAGGACCATAAACTTAGTGGCGCCTCCCTGGGTGCATTGCTTAACTGTGAACATGTATTACATTTGTGCACACAGGACTCTAAGTCTGCATCGATACCAGGCCACCACAAGTGGGATATGGCTATCGCTTTCATCAGTACGATGCCTGGGTGGGTGCTGTGGAGATCACTGATGAAAATGTCCCTGCCCTTTTTTGGCATCACTACACGATTACCCCAAAGGAGGCAGTCTGCCTGTATGAACATTTCATCTTTGCGCCGCTGGTACAACTTCATTTCCTCCTGCATCTCTAACGGGACACTAGACCAACTCCTATGGAGCACACATTTTTTTACTAAGGACAGTAAGGGGTCCTGGCTTGTCCAGGTTCTAATCCGTCGGGCGATAACAGGTGATTGCTCACTCACGAATGCTTCCATTTCCATAACTAAATCTGCGGGCTGTGCCATCTCCACCCCTGTGGTGGGCAGTGGCAGCCGACTGAGAGCATCGGCACAGTTTTCTGTGCCTGGCCTGTGGCAGATGGCGTAGTTGTATGTGGACAATGTGAGTGCCCATCTCTGGATGCAGGCCGATGCATTCGTATTTATCCCCTTGCTTTCAGAAAAGAGAGATATAAGTGGCTTATGGTCGGTTTCCAATTCAAATTTGAGTCCGAACAGATATTGATGCATTTTCTTTACCCCGTAAACACACGCTAACGCGTCTTTTTCGATCATACTGCAGGCCCTCTTGGCCTTAGACAGACTTCTGGATGCATAAGCAACCGGTTGCAATTTCTCAAATTCATTAGCTTGTTGCAATACACACCCGATCCCGTACGATGGCGCATCACATGCTCGTACCAAACGTTTACATGGATTGTACAACGCAAGCAATTTATTTGAACATAACAGCTTCCTAGCTTTCTCAAAGGCACTTTCTTGGCTTTTACCCCATACCCATTCATCTCCTTTATGCAGTAAAGAGTGCAGGGGTACTAACAATGTGCTAAGACCTGGTAAAAAGTTACCAAGATAGTTCAGGAGTCCTAGAAACGACCACAGCTCCGTCATGTTCTGTGGTCTCAGTGCGTTCTTAATTGCCTCCGTCTTCGAATCGGCTGGCCTGATGCCGTCCGCCCGCTACAATTCTTCTCCCCAGAAACCCCACATCAGGCACCAGGAAAATGCACTTCGAAAGTTTTAGCCTGAGCCCCACATGATTAAGCCGACTAAGAACCTCCTCCAGGTTCTGCAGGTGCTCAACGGTGTCACGACCTGTAACCAAGATATCATCCTGGAAGAGACGGTGCGCGGGACCGACTTCAGCAAGCTTTCCATGTTCCTCTGGAATATCGCCGCGGCCGATCGAATCCCAAACGGGCATCTGTTGTAAATGAAGAGACCTTTGTGCGTGTTGATGTAGGTGAGGCCTTTCGATGATTCCTCCAGCTCCTGCGTCATGTAGGCCAAGGTCAAGTCCAGCTTCGTGAACGTTTTCTCTCCCGCCAGTGTCGCAAATAGGTCGTCTACCTTCGGTAGCGTGTATTGATATTACAGTGAGAAACGATTGTTAGTTACTTTATAATCACCACAGATTCTGACGGTGCCATCTCACTTGAGGACTGGAACAACTGGATTGGCCCACTTATTGAACTCGATCGGTGAAATGATGCCCTCTCGTTGCAGCCTATCCAGCTCGATCTCCACCCTCTCTCTCATCATGTAAGGTACCACTCTCACCTTGTGATGGATTGGTCGCACCCCCGGAATCAAATGGATCTGCACTTTTGCTCCTGGGAACTCCCCGATGCCTGGTTCAAACAGCGAGGGGAACTTGTTTAGGATCTGGGCACATGAGGTGTCATCGACGGACGAAAGCGCTCGGATGTCATCCCAGTTCCAGCGTATCTTTTCCAGCCAGCTCCTGCTGAACAGTGTGGGGTCATTGCCTGGTACCACCCAGAGTGGTAACTCGTGCACCGCTCCATCGTAGAAAAAATAAAAACATAGAAAATAGGTGCAGGAGTAGGCCATTCGGCCCTTCGAGCCTGCACCACCATTCAATAAGATCATGGCTGATCATTCACCTCAGTACCACTTTCCTGCTTTCTATTCATACCCCTTGAGCCGTAAGGGCCGTATCTTACTCCCTCTTGAATATATCCAATGGACTGGCATCAACAACTCTCTGCGGTAGGGATTTCCACAGGTTAAAAAATTTCTGAGTGAATAAGTTTCTCCTCATCTCAGTCCTAAATGGCTTACCCCTTATCCTTAGACTATGTCCCCTGATTCTGGACTTCCCCAACATCGGGAACATTCTTCCTGCATCTAACCTGTCCAGTCCCGTCAGAATTTTATATGTTTCTAAGAGATCCCCTCTCATCCTTCTAAACTCCAGTGAATACAGGCCCAGTCGATCCAGTCTCTCCTCATATATCAGTCCTGCTATCCCGGGAATCAGTCTGGTGAACCTTCGCTGCACTCCCTCAATAACAAGAACGTCCTTCCTCAGATTAGGAGACCAAAACTGAACACAATATTCCAGGTGAGGCCTCACTAAGGCCCTGTACAACTGCAGTAAGACCTCCTTGCTCCTATACTCAAATCCCCTAGCTATGAAGGCCAACATACCATTTGCCTTCTTCACCGCCTGCTGTACCTGCATGCCAACTTTCAATGACTGATGTACCATGATACTCAGGTCTCGTTGCACCTCCCCTTTTTCCTAATCTGCCGCCATTCAAATAATATTCTGCCTTCGTTTTTTTGCCCCCAAAATGGATAACCTCACATTTATCCACATTATACTGCATCTGCCATGAATTTGCCCACTCACCTAACCTGTCCAAGTCACCCTGCAGCGTCCTCCTCACAGCTCACACTGCCACCCAGATTAGTGTCATCTGCAAACATGGAGATATTACACTTTCAATTCCCTCATCCAAATCATTAATGTATATTGTAAATAGCTGTGGTCCCAGCACTGAGCCCTGCGGCACCCCATTAATCACTGTCTGCCATTTTGAAAAGGACCCGTTTATCCCGACTCTCTGCTTCCTGTTTGCCAACCAGTTCTCTATCCACATCAATACATTACCCCCAATACCATGTGCTTTAATTTTGCACACCAATCTCTTGTGTGGGACCTTGTCAAAAGCTTTTTAAAGTCCAAATACACCACATCCACATCTCCCTTGTCCACTCTACCAGTTACATCCTCAAAAAATTCTAGAAGATTTGTCAAACAGGATTTCCCTTTCATAAATCCATGCTGATTTGGACCAATTCCGTGCTGCTGCTATTTCATCTTTAATAACTGATTCCAACATTTTCCCCACTACTGATGTCAGGCTAATCGGTCTATAATTACCTGCCTTCTCTCTCCCTCCCTTCTTAAAAAGTGGTGTTACATTAGCTACCCTCCAGTTCATAGGAACCGATCCAGAGTCAATAAGACTGTTGGAAAATGATCACCAATGCATCCACTATTTCCAGGGCTACTTCCAGGGCCTGATAGTCTGGGATGCAGACTATCAGGCCCCGGGAATTTATCGGCCGTCAATCCCATCAATTTTCCTAACACAATTTCCCGCCTTATAAGAATTTCCTTCAGTTCCTCCTTCTCACTAGACCTTCGGTCCCTTAGTATTTCCGGAGGGTTATTTGTGGCTTCCTTCGTGAAGACAGAACCAAAGTATTTGTTTAACTGGTCCGCCATTTCTTTGTTCTCCATTATAAATTCACCTGAATCTGACTGCAAGGGACCTACGTTTGTCTTCACTAATCTTTTTCTCTTCACATATCTATAGAAGTTTTTGCAGTCAGTTTTTATGTTCCCAGCTTCCTCTCATTCTCTATTTTCCCCCTCCTAATTAAACCCTTTGACCTCCTCTGCTGAATTCTAAATTTCTCCCAGTCTTCAGGTTTGCTGCTTTTTCTGGCCAATTTATATGCCTCTTCCTTGGATTTAACACTATCCTTAATTTCCCTTGTTAGCCACGGTTGAGCCACCTTCCCTGTTTTATTTTTTACTCCAGACAGGGATGTACAATTGTTGAAGTTCATCCATGTGATCTTTAAATGTTTGCCATTGCCTATCCACCATCAACCTTTTATGTATCACTCGCCAGTCTATTCTAGTCAATTCACGTCTCATTGCATCGAAGTTACCTTTCCTTAAGTTCAGGATCCTAGTCTCTGGATTAACTGTGTCACTCTCCATCTTAATAAAGAATTCTACGATATTATGGTCACTCTTCCTCAAGGGGCCTCGCACAACAAGATTGCTAATTAGTCCTTTCTCATTACACATCACCCAGTCTAGGATGGCCAGCCCTCTAGTTGGCTCCTCAACATATTGGTCGAGAAAACCACCCTTATACATTCCAGGAAAGCATCCCCCATGGCATTGTTACCAGTTTGGTTAGCCCAATCAATATTGAGATTAAAGTTGCCCATGATAACTGCTGTACCTTTATTGCACGCATCCCTAATTTCTTGTTTGATGCTGTCCCCAACCTCACTACTACTGTTTGGTGGTCTGTACACAACTCCCACTAGCGTTTTCTGCCCTTTGGTATTCCGTAGCTCCACCCATACCGATTCCACATCATCCAAGCTAATGTCCTTCCTTACTATTGCATCAATTTCTTCTTTAACCAGCAAAACCACCCCACCTCCTTTTCCTTTCTATCTATCCTTCCTAAATGTTGAATACCCCTGGATGTTGAGGTCACCCTGGAGCCATGTCTCCGTGATGCCAATTGCATCATATCCGTTAACTGCTATCTACACAGTTAATTCATTCACCTTATTGCGAATACTCCTCGCATTGAGGCACAGAGCCTTCAGGCTTGTCTTTTTAACACCCTTTGCCCCTTTAGAATTTTACTGTAATGTGGCTCGTTTTGCTTTTTGCCTTGGGTTTCTCTGCCCTCCATTTTTACTTTTCTTCTTTCTATCTTTTGCTTCTGCCCCCATTCTGCATCCCTCTGTCTCCCTGCATAGGTTCCCATCCCTCTGCCATATAGTTTAGCCCCTCCCCAACAGCACTCGCAAACACTCCCCCATGACATTGGCTCCGGTCCTGCCCAGGTGCAGACCGTCCAGTTTGTACTGGTTCCACCTCCCCCAGAACAGGTTCCAATGTCCCAGGAATTTGAATCCCTCCTTTCTGCATCACTGCTCAAGCCATGTATTCATCTGAGCTATCCTGCGATTTCTACTCTGACTAGCACGTGGCACTGGTAGCAATCCTGAAATTACTACTTTTGAGGTGCTACTTTTTAAGTTAGCTCCTAGCTCCCTAAATTCGTCTCGTAGGACCTCATCCCGTTTTTTTACCTATATTGTTGGTACCTATATGCACCACGACAACTGGCTGTTTACCCTCCCCCTTCAAAATGTCCTGCACTCGCTCTGAGACATCCTGACCTTGCACCAGGGAGGCAACATACCATCCTGGAGTCTCGGTTGCAGCTGCAGAAACGTCTATCTATTCCCCTTACAATAGAATCCCATATCACGATAGCTCTCCCACTCTTTTTCTTCCTGTGCAGCAGAGCCACCCACGGTGCCATGAACTTTGTTGCTGCTGCCCTCCCCTGATGAGTCATCCCCCTCAACAGTACCCAAAGCGGTGTATCTGTTTTGCAGGGGGATGACCGCAGGGGATCCCTGCACTACCTTCCTTGCACTGCTCTTCCTGTTGGTCACCCATCCCCTATCTGGCTGCGTAACCTTTACCTGCGGTAAGACCAACTCACTAAACGTGCTATTCACGTCATTCTCAGCATCGTGCATGCTCCATAGTGAATCCACCCGCAGCTCCAGTGCTGCAATGCGGTCTGTCAGTGCTGCAGGCGGATGCACTTCCCACATAGCACAGGAGGAGCATAACACGTGTCTGAGCTCTCCTGCCATGACTTAACCCTTAGATTAACTTAATTTGGCAACAATAATGCTCAAGGTTACTTACTGATAAAGAAAAGAGAAAGAAAAACTACTCACCAATCACTTATCCCCTTGGCTGTGACGTCACCTTTTGATTTCTTTCTACTTTTTTGCCTTCTCTCCCTACTGCAGCTGCACCAGCTGGCCTCCAACGACGAACTCCCAACTCTTCTCCCCGACGTTGGGCCTTTACAGTAGCACTGCTGATTATGGGTATCAGTTCCTTTGTGTACATTCTCAGTTTAGTATGAATGGGAGTCAGGACTGGCCTTGAGGCCTTGCTGCACCACAATTTATCGAAAGTCTTTTTGCTCATTATGGACTGGCTTGCGCCCTGTCCAGCATCATTGGCACCGGAAGTCCATTTACTTCAACCTTCAGCATTATTGGGGGACACTGTGGTAAATGTGTGCACCCCATATACCTCTGCCTCCTCGGTCTGAGGCTCTGGTTCGTCGTGATCCACTGTGGATCTGTCCTCCTCTGCAACATGGTGATTTGCAGGATTAGCAGTGTTTGCAGCTCGCCTGCACATACATTGGAGGTATCCCATTGTTCCACAGCCCTTGCAAACGTATCCTTTGAAGCGGCATGAATGGAAATGATGATCACCCCCGCAGCACCAACAAGGTGTTAATGGCCTTGTATTCACCACCCTTGATGGTGGACTCTGAGTCATCTGCGGACGTGCAGCTGCAGGTGGTTAAGTCCTGCCCTGTACATTTCGATTTGAAAACAACGTAACTTTGTTCACTGCACTTGCAGCAGCACTCATGTGCTGAGAAATTTGTTTGGTATTGTCACTGGTGGCGATAAACGCCTGGGTGTTCGCTATGGCTTTATTCAAGGTTGGGGTCTCTGCAGTCAAAAGTTTGCCAAGTATTACTTAATGGCCAATGCCAAGTACAAAGAAGTCCCTGAGCATATGCTGTAAGTGTCCTTCAAATTTGCAATGTCCAGCAAGGTGCCTTAGCTCGGTGACGTAGCTCGTCAGTTCCTGGTCTTCAGACCTATTGTACGTGTAGAACTGATAACTCGCCATCAGAACGCTTTCCTTTGGGTTTAGATGCTCCCGGGCCAGTGTGCGCAACTCATCGTACGACTTGTCTGTTTCGCTGGAGCGAGCAGATTTTTCATGAGGCCATACGTTGGTGTCCCGCAAACGGTGAGGAGGATAGCATTTCATTTGCCAGTGTTCGCTTCTCCTTCCAGCTCGTTGGCCACAAAGTATTGGTCGAGTCGCTCTACGAAGGTTTCCCAATCATCTCCCTCCAAAAATTTCTCCAGGATGCCCACGGTTCTCTGCATTGTTGCAGTGGGATTCATTTGTATCTCGTCGCCAGTTGTTATGTCTTGAATACAGAGTCAGACCAGATACTGCAAGCTCAAGGTAAGGTGTGACCGTAGTCCTTTATTACAGATCTCAAAGTGCTTCTCCAGCCTGTGAGGCTTCCTTATATATAGGTGCTCCCAAGGGATTGTGGGATCCCTTGGGACTCCGGGGATATGCCCACTGGTTGTTAGACATGGTATTTACAGGTTTACATACATAACACTCACAGCTTACTTTCTCACCTAGCTTTGTATCATTAGCTAACTTGGATACATTGCATTTGGTCCCTTCATCTAGGTCATTAATATAAATTATAAATAGCTGAAGCCCAAGCACTGATCCTTGTGGAACCCCACTAGTTATAGCCTGCCAACCAGAAAATTGTCCGTTTATCCCTACTGTCTGTTATCTGTCCATTAACCAATCCTCTATCCATGTTAATATATTACCCCCAACCCCATGAGCCCTTATCTTGCATAGCAACTTTTTATGTAGCACCATGTTGAATGCCTTTTTAAAATCTAAATATACTACATCCACTGGTTCTCCTTTATCTCATCATCAAAGAAGGAAGACTTGCTTTCACTCTAAAAGTGAGTTCTTAGGTGACTATACAGTCCAATACGGGAATGACAGTCTTTTCACAGGTGGGACAGACAGTCGTTGAAGGAAAGAGTGGGTGAGGAGTCTGGTTTGCTGCACGCTCCTTCCGCTGCCTGCGCTTGTTTTCTGCATGCTCTCGGCGATGAGACTCTAGGTGCTCAGCACCCTCCCGGATGCTCTTCCTCCACTTAGGGTGGTCTTTGGCCAGGGATTCCCAGGTGTCGGTGGGGATGCTGCACTTTATCAAGGAGGCATTGAGGGTGTCCTTGAAATGTTTCCTCTGCCCACCTGGAGTTCGCTTGCCATATAGAAGTTCCGATTGGAGCGCTTGCTTTGAGAGTCTTGTGTCGGGCATGTGGATGATATGGCCCACCCAACAGAGCTGGTCGAGTGTGGTCAGTGCTTCGATGCTGGGGATGTTGGCCTGATCGAGAACGCTGATGTTGGTGCGACTTTCCTCCCAGGGGATTTGCAGGATCTTGCAGAGACATCGTTGATGGTATTTTTCCAGCGATTTGAGGTGTCTACAGTATATAGTCCTCATCTCTGAGCCGTATAGGAGGGCGGGTACCACTACAGCCCTGTAGACCATAAGCTTGGTGCCAGATTTGAGGTCCTGGTCTTTGAACACTCTCTTCCTCAGGTGACCGAAGGCTGTGCTGGTGCACTGGAGGCAGTGTTGGACCTCGTCGTCCTTTATCTACCCTGCTAGGTACGCCCTTAAAAAACTCTAATAAATTTGTTAAACATTGTTTCTCTTTCATAAAACCATGTTGACTCTACCCAATCATATTATGATTTTCTAAGTGCCCTGTTACCACTTCTTAATAATGGATTCCTGCATTTTCCCAACAACTGATGTCAGGCTAACTGGCCTGTAGTTCCCTGATTTCTCTCTCCCTTCTTTCTTGAATAGCAGGGTTATATTTGCTACCTTCCAATCTGCTGGGACCGTTATAGAATCTAGGAAATTTTGGAAGATCACAACCAATGCATCAACTATCTCTGCAGCCACCTCTTTTTGAACCCTAGGATGTAGGCCATCAGGTCCAGGGGATCTATCGGCTTTTAGCCCAATTAATTTCTCAAGTAGTTTTTCTCGACTGATCTTAATTACTCTACATTCCTCAATCTCATTAGCTCCTTTGTTCCCCGCTACTTTTGGTGTGCTTTTTTTGCCTTCTACTGTGAATACAGTACACATTATTTGTTTAAAGTCTCTGCCATTTTCCTTATTTCCCATTATAATTTCTCCTACCTCAGCTTTTAAGGGATCACGCATTCTTTTACATAGAAACATAGAAAATGGGTGCAGGAGCAGCCCATTCGGCCCTTTGAGCCTGAACCACCATTCAATAAGATCATGGCTGATCATTCCCTCAGTACCCCTTTCCTGCTTTCTATCCATACACCTTGATCCCTTTAGCCATAAGGGCCATATCTAACTCCCTCTTGAATATATCCAATGAACTGCAATCAACAACTCTCTGTGGTAGGGAATTCCACAGGTTAACAACTCTCTGAGTGAAGAAGTTTCTCCTCATCTCAGTCCTAAATGGCGTACCCCTTATGCTAAGACTGTCTCCCCTGGTTCTGGACATACCATTTGCCTTCTTCACCGCCTGCTGTACCTACATGCCAACTTTCAATGACTGATGAATCATAACACCCAGGTCTCATTGTACCTCCCCCAGTCCTAATCTGCTGCCATTCAGATAATATTCTGCCTTCATCTTTTTGTCCCCAAAGTGGATAACCTCACATTTATCCACATTATACTGCACCTGCCATGCACTGGCCCACTCACCTAACCTGTCCAAGTCACCCTGCAGCAGCCTTTTAGCATCCTCCTCACAGCTCACACCGCCACCCAGTTTAGTGTCATCTGCAAATTTGGAGATATCACACTCAATTCCTTCATCTAAATCATTAATTTATATTGTAAAGAGCTGGGGTCCCAGCACTGAGCCCTGCGGCATTCCACTAGTCACTGCCTGCCATTCTGAAAAGGACCCATTTATTCCAACTCTCTGCTTCCTGTCTGCCAACCAGTTCTCTATCCATGTCAGTACATTACCCCCAAATACCATTTGCTTTGATTTTGCACAGCAATCTCTTGTGTGGGACCTTGTCAAAAGCCTTTTGAAAGTTCAAATACACCACATCCACTGGTTCTCCCTTGTCCACTCTACTAGGTACATCCTCAAAAAATTCCAGAAGATTTGTCAAGCATGATTTCCCTTTCATAAATCCATGTTGATTTGGACCGATCCTGTCACTGCTTTCCAAATGCGCTGCTATTTCGTCTTTAATAATTGATTCCAACATTTTTCCCACTACTGATGTCAGGCTAACTGGTCTATAATTACCCATTTTCTCTCTCCCTCCTTTTTTAAACAGTGGTGTTACATTAGCTACCCTCTCATCCATAGGAACTGATCTAGAGTCGATAGATTGTTGAAAAATGATCACCAATGCATCCACTATTTTTATGGGCACTTCCTTAAGTACTCTGGGATGCAGACTATCAGGCCCCGGGGATTTATCGGCCTTCAATCCCATCAATTTCCCTAACACTTTTTCTGCTTTATAAGGATATCCTTCAGTTCCTCCTTCTCACTAGACCCTCGATCCCCTAGTATTTCCGGAAGGTTATTTGTGTTTTCCTTCATGAAAACAAAACCAAAGTATTTGTTTAACTGGTCCGCCATTTCTTTGTTCCCTATTATAAGTTCACCTGAATCTGACTGCAAGGGACCTATGTTTGTTTTCACTAATCTTTTTCTCCTCACATATCTATCGAAACTTTTGCAGTCAGTTTTTATGTTCCCAGCAAGCTTCCTCTCATACTCTATTTTCCCCCTCTTAATTAAACCCTTTGACCTCCTCTGCTGTATTACAAAATTCTCCCAGTCCTCAGGTTTGCTGCTTTTTCTGGGCAATTTATATGCCTCTTCCTTGGATTTAACACTATCCTTAATTTCCCTTGTTAGCCAGGGTTGAGCCACCTTCCCCGTTTTATTTTTACTCCCGACAGGGATGTACAATTGTTGAAGTTCATCCATGTGATGTTTAAATGTTTGCCATTGCCTATCCACCGTCAACCCTTTAAGTATCACTTGCCAGTCTATTCTAGCCAATTCACACCTCATACCATCGAAGTTACCTTTCCCCAAGTTCAGGACCCTGTCTCTGAATTAACTGTGTCACTCTCCATCTTAGTAAAGAATTGTACCATATTATGGTCACTCTTCCCCAAGGGGCCTCGCACAACAACATTGTTCATTTGTCCTTTCTCATTACACATCACCCAGTCTATGATGGCCAGCCTTCTAGTTGGTTCCTCAACATATTGGTCTCGAAAACCATCCCTAATACACTCCAGGAAATCCTTCTCCACCGCATTGCTACCAGTTTGGTTAGCCCAATCAATATGTAGATTGAAGTCGCCCATGATAACTGCTGTTATTTTGCTAATCTCTTCCTTTTTACATACTTGTAGAAGCTTGTCATCTGTTTTTATATTTCTTGCCAGTTTACTTTCATTCTATATTCGCCATTTTTATCAATTTAATGGACATCCTTTGCTGGTTTGTAAAGCTCTCCCAATCTTCAGGCTTACGATTATTCTTCACAAAATTATAAGCCTCTTCTTTTAATCCTTAACTTCTTTAGTTCACAATGGATGGATCACTTTTCCCATGGAGTTTTTATTTCTCAATGGAATCTATATTTGTTGAGAATTTTTGAATATTTCTTTAATTGTTTGCCGTTGCTTATCTATTGTCATATTGTTAATCTAATTTCCCAATCTACCATAGCCAACTCACCTCTGATATCTGTGTAATTGATTTTATTTAAGTTTAAGGGGACAAAATTGCCCTTTTTTATACCCCCATTAGCGCCTCTGGGGGCACTAATGGGGCGCAACGAGGCTATCGTTCAGGGGAAGAGGTCGCTTGCGCCTCCGGGGAAATTGCCCTGGAGGTTTGGGGGACATTGTATCGTTAGTGCCACGCGATTTGTGTCCCGGGCTCGTGCATGCACAGCGATGATGTCATCTGATGTTACTGAGTTCCGGAGCGCGGCACTGGACTCATTGCCACAATACCGCTCAGCAGCTTCCCTCCACGGATGCGGAGCGCCTCCGATAGCGTTCCACCTCCGTTGAGGGTGTGGAAATTCCAGGTTGGGCAATAAATGTCTGAGCCCCGGAAGGTTATTGCCTCCAAATGTGATTGTGGCCCAATTTCGCCCCCTAGTTTCGGATTTAATTATTTCACTCTCAAACCCAATGTGAAATTCTATCATATTATCTTCACTCTTCCCTGATGTCCCATATTGTACATTCTATAAAGTAGAGCCAAAGCTTGCCTTGTGAGTATGTTCATTCGGATGTATTTGGCCTATAATAATTAAATCCGATGTAAAAAAAAATAATAATTGCATTACAATTTAGTTTTTGGGGAGTTAAAAAATAAAACAAAATATTTTAATACTGAGGGGGTGAAATAGATCTTTGCTAGTGGAGTGAAATGCGCTCATTGTGAATTGGCTGCCTTTTTTTACACTGAAGTCAATAGAAAAGAAAATTGGGCATGGTATAAATGGGGTGCTGATTCATTCGGAGCATGTTTGCATTACTAGTGAAGTTCAATTTCATCACAAATCTCTTTCTTTATAACCTGTTCCAGTTTGGCTGTGTGAAACACAAAATGTTGTAATAATGCATCTCTATATTGGCAGTCTGTTGCTCAACTATGTTTAAAACCTACCTTTTTGACCAAGCTTTTAGTCAACCCAGCTGATAGCACTTTCTTTGGTCTGACGTCCATTTCTGTCGGATTACATTTCACCGAAGTGCCTTGAGATGTTTTCCTACATTAAAGGCGCTATATAAATGTAAGTTGTTGTTATTTTTGCCCTTCCAGTAAAGGCTCCAGAAATTCAACACAGTCAGGCTTTACGATCAAAAAATCCAAGGGTAACCAAAACAACTAAAAAAAAACATTTACTAAGCATATTAATAGTGATTATTTGGGGCATGTGGGTCAAAAAACATTCATGACGTCTGCCCAAATCACTACAGCAATCAATGACGGGCATTAGGGCAACCTAAGCTAAAGAAAGAAAGAAAGATTTGCATTTATATAGTGCCTTTTACGACCTCTCGTGAATCATCATTATGTATTAAGTCATGCCACGTCACAGTACTGAATGCAAACTATTATCTGCAAATGTGCATCAGGGATGCATGATCCAATCCGCCCTTGGAAGGGACATGTCGCTCCATCCAAGGATCCTCTTCCCCCTGAGGCCCAAAGAAATATTTTTCTTTCAATCTTCAGCTCAAATTCGAGATTCTCTGCCACTAGACAAGGTAATTAATTAATCCCCTCCAGGTTCCATTTCCTGATTCTAGTGAATGTTTGGGGCTTACCGAAGGGCCTCAAAGAAAGAAGGAAAGAAAGAAAGACTTGCATTTATATAGCACCTTTCACGACCTCTAGCAGATCATCATTATGTATTGAGTCATGCCAGGTCACAGTACTGAAATGCAAACTATTACCTGACCTCTATCCAACAATCTTGCTGTTTCAACACATGGGTTAGATTTCCCTTATAAATGGGAGAAGAAATTATCAGCCACAGCATTCGGAACATCTGAACTGCAAGCTTCGAAAACTGGGTTGGATCCTATGGATTCATTTTAACATTATCATACCATGTGAACATTTCAGTCAACAGCAGCACACGTTATTTTAGATTGCTTTCTTTGACTCAAAGCAAATATTATCACAGTTTTATTGAGCAATTACTATGCCTTTACTTTTTTGGTCCAACTTGTCCCACGTTGACTCTCACACAAATAACCTTTCTGGTTTGCATTCCCACAGCACAGGTTGCCTCACCACTCCAGCTGGTGCTTGAATTAAGAGTAGCCACAGACAAGTCTTCAATACAGGGTCCCCAAGGACCAGTCTGCCAGTGATATACAGTACACGGATGCTCATTACAGCTGCGTACTTCCTGTAAGGCACTGCTGTTTGGACACTGTGCTGCTCCTATTAAAGAACAAACAATATTAAAATAGTATGTATTTGTCTTGAAAAACATTATTGGCGGTTTTTACACTGAAATAATATGTGTCTGATTTTTTTTTAAACAATAGGCAGGAGGCCAGCTTGAAATTAAACATTTTATCCATTCACTTAGAGGTAGTACACTTGTTTTGTTACGTGGCACTACTGTTCTCATTATTATAATATGTAAATAACGCAACAGGTATTTGAGTGCACCTTTAATTTCGTGCTATCTTTTTTTCCAATTTTTGTGAAAAGTTGTATATGATTTCACCGTGGTAAATTATTTAAAACAAAAACAAAGTTAGCAACTTGTAGCTGGGCACTGGACTTTTATATTTGGAAAGTTTGCATATTTAATGAGTTGCTATTGACCTGATATTTCATGGTTTTAATGCTGTAAATTGTGGAATCTAGCTTACTGGAGACAGATTGACTGCACAAGGAAGATAGAAAATCATCTTGCACTAATCAATTATCCACACAATGAATTCCCTACAACTACATAAGGAAAAATAACTCCAAGTCATTGACACATCTAATAGTGAGTAGTTATGGAGTATAATAGCAGAGCCCTGGAACAAGTCATCAATCTACTCTTTCAGTTAAGTATGGTGTGTGGCATCAAGAAGCTATGACCTTGAGGGAAAATGGAGAAGAATCATAGTGTTGCATTTGACCATCTTTGTGAGATGTTTTACTATTCATGATAAAGGAATAGTTATTACCTTATTTGTAAAACGTATTTCTTTTATATGTATGTACAGTATGGCTGATTAGATTCATAATAGTCAGTATAGCTACAGTACTTCACCTGAAGTTAAACATGTCTGTGCCATATTAGCTGTTCAACCCATTCAATGGTTAATAAAGCATTGAACACAGCTGGGGTCAATGACACCTAGCCCATGAAATCATGATACGCCCTGCTGCTTTTGGACAGTAAATGTAACTAAACAAATTTGCCAGTAAGAGATATATCAGCATCAGCTATCAGCTATCAGCTAGACAGCATAGGCTTAAAACAGATAACACAGGAGAAAAATCACCTGCCACTGTTTTGACAATATTCCTTTGATGTGTATCAATACATTTAAAGGCAATCAGGTGACATGACAAGCATTGATTCCCAGGATAAAACTGAACATTAAATTACACAATTAGAGCAGTAACTATATATTTGTTCATAGCATGAATCTCTGGAGAGCTATTCCGTATTATAGTCAGTAATGCACCTCAGTCAACTGATTGAACCTCTTCAATTAGTCAGATTTATTAAGAAACCAAGCCATTTGAATATACACAGATGATGTTAGTTGTTATTTTAATTATGTGAAAGTCACTAATTCTTTCTTCTTTTCACTAATAGAGTAAAGGGAGTCTGTACTGTTTAACTGATTGGTGATCTTACCGTCATCTGCATATGCCAGAATTGAGCGCGCACGCATCTGTTTACCCTCGGTGGTTTTTCCAGAGCAGGTATATGAGCACGAGGACCACTCCGACCATTTGCTAAGAACACAGTCTCTTGGGCACGGTACTTCACACGATACTGGGACTGGATAGATAGCTTCTCTGCACAAATTTCTGTCTACAATTTCTCCTGGGGAAGAAGAAACCCAGCAACAATCCATCAGTTTCGAGTGAAAGGAAGAAAATCGAAACTCGTGTGAATAGAAATGTAAACATTTAACAGAAGCAAGGTAACTATACACTCATAACTGCACCAATATCATTTCAATTGTGAATATTGCCTCATTAAGATCAATAAAATCTATTACATACTAAAACCTGTTGGTGGGCCACAATATTCCATTTCAAATTACATTGATAAACCCCTATATCAACTGACACATCATAGTTTTCAATATCTTTACCTATGATACCTCATCATCATAGGCAGTCCCTCGGAATCAAGGAAGACTTGCTTCCACTTTTAAAGTGAATTCTTTGGTGGCTGAACAGTCCAATACGAGAGCCACAGACTTGTCACAGATGGGACAGATAGTCGTTGAGGGAAGGGTGGGTGGGACAGGTTTTCCGCATGCTCTTTCTGCTGCCTGCACTTGATTTCTGCATGCTCTCAGCGATGAGACTCGAGGTGCTCAGCGCCCTCCCGGATACACTTCCTCCACTTAGGGCGGTCTTTGGCCAGGGACTCCCAGGTGTCAGTGGGGATGTTGCACTTTATCAGGGAGGCTTTGAGGGTGTCCTTGTAATGTTTCCGCTGCCCACCTTTGGCTCGTTTGCTATGAAAGAGTTCCGAGTAGAGCACTGGCTTTGGGAGTCTCGTGTCTGGCATGCGAACTATGTGGCCTGCCCACTATGTGGCCTGCCCAGCGGAGCTGATCAAGTGTGGTCAGTGCTTCAATGCTGGGGATGTTGGCCTGGTCGAGGACGCTAATGTTGTTATGCCTGTCCTCCCAGGGGATTTGTAGGATCTTGCGGAGACATCGTTGGTAGTATTTCTCCAGCGACTTGAGGTGTCTACTGTACATGGTCCATATTTCTGAGCCATACATGACAGTGGGTATTACTACAGCCCTGTAGACCATGAGCTTGGTGACAGTTTTGAGGGCCTGGTCTTCACTCTTTTCCTCAGGCGGCCGAAGATCTTCCTCGCCGCCATGCTCCACCTCACAGTCAACAAGCTCCCCGCTGGAGTGGAACTAAACTACAGAACCAGTGGGAACCTGTTCAACCTTCGCCGTCTCCAGGCCAGGTCCAAGACTACCCCGACCTCTGTCGTCGAGCTACAGTACGCAGATGACGCCTGCGTCTGCGCACATACAGAGGCTGAACTCCAGGACATAGTTGATGTATTTACTGAGGCATACGAAAGCATGGGCTTTACGCTAAACATCCGTAAGACAAAGGTCCTCCATCAGCCTGCACAGCACTGCCCCCCAGTCAACAAGATTCCACGGCGCGGCCCTGGACAACGTGGACCGATTCCCATATCTCGGGAGCCTCCTATGATACCTACTTGGCATGTAAATGGTGTTATGATGGGGTTTCCAATTTTAAAATGTTAGCTAATGTTAGGAACACCCTTATTTGTAGAAATATCCTAGTTGCTAAAGAAAAATAAATAACTTTCAATGTTATAGAGCATTTCAGGATGTCCCAAAGCGCTTAACAGCCAGTGAAATTCTTTTGAAGTGTAGTTACTGTTGCAATGTAGGAAACACAGTAGATAATTTATGCACAGCACGGTCCCACAAACAGAAATGTGATAATGACCAGATCATCTCTGCTTTTTAGTGATGTTGGTTAGAATAAATATTGGTCAGGATACAGCGAATAACTCCCCTACTCTTCTTTAAATCGTGCCATGGGATTTTTTTATGTCCACCTGCTGGTGGAAGCCGCCGACCAATAAAAAATCTGTGAACTTCTGCCTCGAGATCCACGGAGACTTGCACACTTGGGCTTCGATGCAGGCCTGCGCATAGAGGCCCAGGTATCCCAGGGGCGTATGCAGTTCGCAAGCGCCCCTGGGATCACGTGGGCCTGCCCAACCAATGAAAGAAGGGGGTCCCCATTCATGCTATAGGGATTCCGTACAGAAATGCCATAAGCATGAATGGGATCACATAAAAAGCACATTTAATATAACAAATAAATAAATAAAAATTACATATTTAAAATTAATTAGAATACAATATAATTAAACATTTTAAACCAAAATTTAATGTTTTGAAAAATAAATTTAAATGTTTTAAAGGGACTAAAAAAAACCTTACCTTATTGCACGTGTTTTAATGTTTAAATGAATGACATTGTTTTTAAATGTTTTTTTTAAAAGTCTTACGTTGGAAGAAGCATGCCTTACACTTGCTTTTACCAGGCGCAAGACTTTCACGGGCATTTGCTGGATAGGAGTTGGGCAAATAGCTCAACTCTCTGCCCACGGAGGTCCTGTCAAGAGAATTCTTGACAGATCACAAGTTCTGGGTTTTAGCGCATGCACAGCGTATGCGTAAACCCGGAACTTGGGTGACCCCTACCGGCACATGCACACTTCATATGTGCCCGTAGGGGCCATAAATTTGGCCTAACATCTCATCCAAAAGATAGCACCTCTGACAATGCAGTACTTCCTCTGCACTGCACTGGAGTGTCAGCCTGGATTTTTTGCTCAAGTCTCTGGAGTCGATGACCATTCATCAGAATTCTGATGAAAGATCATTGACCTGAAACATGAACTCTGTTTCTCTCTCCACAGATGCTGCCTGACCTGCTGACTATTTCCAGCATTTTCTGTTTTTATTTCAGATTTCCAGCATCTGTAGTATTTAGCTTTTGCAGCGGTAAACATAATTGCATTAAATTTCTGTTTGCCCTATTTTAATACAATCATTAATCTGCTGAATGAGATACTAATTGTGTTAAAAGAGCACAGATAGATGTTTACCAATGCAATAAAATAATGCAGACAGGAAGTTAAATCCCAATGAGTCATATTTACCGAGTTAAACCTGAATAGATTCTGCCCAAGTACATCCCGGCTTTCAAATTGCTCTGATCTGATTTGCCATTGCATGTAAATATGATCTGTGTGTGATTTTCAGACTCACTATACACTGATGATATGTACTCAGAGCTCAATTAAATGTTGAAAAATGTGGGCTTGCTCATATGCCTAATTCTCTTCTAGTGAATCCAAGTTTCTAACACGTTGTATTGGGAACTGGGCTATTTACTTTTGGGAGGGGCTAGAAATATTTCTGCCTTCTGGGCAAATCACATTACTGTCCATCACAGCGGCCAAATAATATAGAGAATGGATTAAAATATTGAACTGGCTGTATTGGAACAAATTTTTACTTCGATGCTCAAGCACTTGCAAATGCTTGCTATATGGAAATTTAGTCCAAAATTGTCAAATCAAAACATTATTTGAACAAAAGACACTTTCCTGTGCTAACTACTTAAGCCTTTGGAAAACTGACATTGCACATTTAATTCATTACTGTTATTTACAGCTTTTATGTTTGTTCCATAATACCAGTCAGCAACATGTACATGTTTAACCTGGTTTAAGTCAAGTTAATTTATTCCCTTGTGGCACAAAAGGGAAAAAGTATAAATTTTTTTGGTAGCACCAATTTTATAGTAGCGACGTGGCATTACTGTTCCGCAGGACAGTGTCAATCTGTTGGTGGTAAAGGTTTATTTTTCCCATAGCCTTGTCTTGCTTGTCTCAGCTGTGGCTCAGTGGGTAGCACACTTGCCTGAGTCTAGGAGGTTGTGAGTTCAAATTCCACTCCAGGGACTTGAGAGCACTTGAGGCTGACACTCCATTGCAGTGCTGAGGGAGTGCTGCACTGTCAGAAGTGCCTTCTTTCAGATGAGACGTTAAACCGAGGCCCTATCTGCTCTTTCAGGTGGATATAAAAGATCCCATGGCACTATTTTGAAGAAGAGCAGGGGAGTTATCCCCGGTGTCCTGGCCAATATTTATCCCTCAATCAACATAACAAAAACAGTTTGGGCTGGATTTTTGGCTCAGTTGCACCTCAGTTTGTGTCCCGGAGAGGCAGTAAATGGTGTTTCTAGGCATAACGTCAGGCGTCCAGTTTTAATTGCCCTGCCTGCAAATTTGGCTCATGGTTTGCGGCGCCACAAAAACTTATTGCCCCGTCCTCTAGTTTCACTGAGATCAAGACCTCAATCGTCGTGCAACACTCCGCTACCGCCCCGATGCAAAATTTACCCCTTACACCTCATTTAACGCCCACTCCAGGAAACGTCTGAAAAACCAGGTGTTCCCTGGGTGCAGCAGGTGGTATTGGCAGCGTATTTAAATGGAGGGATGAGACTCCTACATCGCAGGTCACATTGACTACAACGGTTGCGCACAGCACACTGCGTGAAGCTCCGACATGCAAAAGGCACTTTTATCTGCCACTACAGTGCGCTTACAACTTCAGTGAGAGAATTTAATGAGGGCATTACTACTTCGACAGCATATCATGCTCCATGCTATTGCCAGGCACCATCAAGCTAGAAGAAGGGCTCTTGGCCATGTCGGCCCACAGGTGAGAAGATGCCGAAGACGGCTTGCCCCCCCCATTGATTTACAGGCACCTCCTGCACTCTGAGGAGCAGTATATGAGAAGGCTGCGCTTCTTGAAAGGAAGTGCTGACAGAGATATGCCATCTTCTATAGGCTGACCGATGGCTTGTACACACTAGATGCAGCCTTCAATATCCCCTCAATGGGTATCCAAATTCATTGTGGTGTGCTGTTTCTTGCACAACTTGGCCATCATGAGGGGCCAGGCATTGCCAATGGAGATTGCATGCCCACCGCAGGAGCAGGAGGAGGATGACGAAGAGGAGTCTGGCGAGGCCTCCTTTGGATAGCCATAGCATCCACGAGGGAGACAGCGTGGAAATGCTGTTGCACGTCGCCAGCTCATAATGGACCAGTTCTCCTAAATGGAGGAAACTGAGGGATGGAGCTAATACTGGACACGCTATGGGCCCCCATAAAGACGAACGTTGAACGTTGACATGATACAGAAGACACGAATGGCAAAGGATGAATTATAATTTTTACTGCAACAAAGTTACAAAAACTCCCCCCACCAAAATACAACCATACAATACATAACGTTATGTTCCAGAGCATTGAGCAACAATGAAGTTCCTTAAATCAGTGAAACTTTTTGAATGCCGTGATTTTCGGCTGGAGCACAAAAGCTTCCTTGTGTAACGCCTGATTTTGCACCCCAATCGTGGATCCTCATTTTTTCCCGAACTTCACAGACGAGGGTACAAAACTTTTCCAGGTGGTATTAGGACCATCCTGCCGCCAATACCGCCCCGAAATCTCAAAGGCCGAAAATCCAGCCTTATATCTGTTCACTATCACATTGCTGTTTGTGGGAGTTGCTGTGTGCAAATTAGCTGCTGCATTTGCCACATTAGTGAATACTCTCCAAAAGTACTTCATTGGCTGTAAAGCGCTTTGAGACATCCAGTGGTCATGAAAGGCGCTATGTATGTATATGTTTTTCTTTTTCTTTTTTGTCTCAGCTGTGCTGTTCTAATTACAACAGTTACTATACATCAAAAGTATATAAGTGGCTGTAAAGTGCTTTGGGACATCCTGAGATCTTGAAAGGTCCGATATAAATGCAAGTCTCTCTCTCTCTAAAGGGGCACAGAGCACTGAACACTGATCAAGTCTCTCCTTACAAGGTAGAGGAAACATCAGAAGGCCTGGGTGCAGATCACCGACTCCTCCTCATTTTAAAGCTGGGGGCATGGCCAAGGGAGAGTGACAGGGGACTAGAGGAAAACTAACTGATTGTTGGTATAACAATATACATTGTTCACATGCCTGACACAAGACTCCCAAAGCAAGCACTCTACTCGGAACTCCTTCACGGCAAACGAGCCCCAGGTGGGCAGAGGAAACATTACAAGGGTACCCTCAAAGCCTCCTTGATAAAATGCAACATCCCCATCGACACCTGCGAGTACCTGGCCAAAGACCGCCCTAAGTGGAGGAAGTGCATCCGAGAGGGCACTGAGCGCCTCGAGTCTCATCGCCGAGAGCATGCAGAAACCAAGCACAGGCAGCAGAAAGAGCATGCGGCACACACCCACCCTTTCCTTCAATGACTGTCTGTCCCACCTGTGACAAAGACTGTATTCTCATATTGGATTGTTCAGTCACCTAAGAACTCATTTTTAGAGTGGAAGCAAGTCTTCCTCCGAGGGACTACCTATGATGATGATGACACCAATAAAACTTTAAAAAGAATAAATCAAAATTCATAATTGATATACATTTAAAACACTTTTAACAAAAAAGTTATTTGCATACTGCTAAGGAGAATGACACAGGACAAAAGCAGATTACTGAGTGAAGCAGACAGGCGAATTCACTGTCAGTGCTGTTGTACTGTTCACATACATGATTATAAATCAATATATCAATCTCTGTCAACCAGATACTCCTTATTTTAAAACTAAATGGAAGGAAACTCATCACAGCAGAGACATTTTAACAATTAATAGGCAGTCTGATGTTTACCCCCAAAATACAATGAAAATTTCCTCTTTCTAAAAGTATCTTAAATCACTTTAGATAATAAAAAAACATGGTTTTGATTAAACTCTCTGATAAAGGGCTCAATTTTCCCCAAAGCTTTTTTTTGGCGTACTTGAAGAGTTACGCCCATTTTTTTTTCGGGGGGGGGGCGAAGTACGCCAAAAAATGTTCTAAGTTTCCCCGTTGGATTTCTTCATTTTGGCACAGTCTAACCTGTCCTTTAGTTTTGGGGGTGGAGCTTTGATCTGTGCCAAAAAGATCGGGTTGTCACGGTAACCGGGGACACAATGCGGGCTGAGGCTGGAAAATGAAACATACAGCCAGCTCGCAACACATTAAAACGCATCGCATCAACTTAAAAACACATTAAAATATATTGCAGCAACTGTCCTCCAATTATTAAAGTCCCCCCCCGCCACCCCGCCCCTTCCGATGCCGGTGCCGATCCCCGCCCCTACCACAGGCTAAAGGGCCTCCCGGTCTGCTTCCCCCACCGGTCCCAAGTCCCTTGCCGCTGCCGGTCCCACTCCCCCGCCTCTAGCCCTGGCCGAAGGGCTTGCCGAGCTGCTTCCCCAGCCCACCCTGAGCCCCTTGCCGGTGCCGGTCCCGCTCCACCCCTCACACACCCCAGGGTGCTTTGCCGGTCCAGGTCCTGCTCCCTCCCCGCCCCTCCCCACCCCAGCCCAGCCCCGAGTGCTTTGCCGGTGCTGGTCTCACTCCCACACCCTTAGCCCTGGCTGAAGGGCTTGCCGATCTGCTTCCCAAGCCTGCCCTGAGCCCCTTGCCGGTGCCGGTGCAGCAACAGCTCCCCCACCCCCCAGTACTTTGCTGGTGCCACCCCTATCCCAGGCCGAGTGGCCTCCCAGCCCATTCCTCCACAACGATCCCAGGCCTAGTGGTGTCCCGGGCCACTCCCTGCTCCTATCCCAGGCCGAGTGGCCTCCCGGTCCGCCCCCCTATCCCAGGCCGAGTGGCCTCCTGGTCCGCTCCTCCACCACTATCGCAGGCCGAATGGCGTCCTCCCTCCCGGTCCCCGCACATAGCTACACCCGAAAGGCTTCCCCCCAACTGCCTTCTCTCTCTCCCCCCCCTTCTCTCTCTCTCCCCCCCTTCTCTCTCTCTCTCTCTCCCCCCCTTCTCTCTCTCTCTCTCCCCCCCTTCTCTCTCTCTCTCTCCCCCCTTCTCTCTCTCTCTCTTCCCCCCCTTATCTCTCTCTCTCTCTCCCCCCTTCTCTTTCTCTCTCTTCCCCCCTTCTTTCTCTCTCCCCCCCTTCTCTCTCTCTCTCCCCCCTTCTCTCTCTCTCTCTTCCCCCCCTTATCTCTCTCTCTCTCTCCCCCCTTCTCTTTCTCTCTCTTCCCCCCTTCTTTCTCTCTCCCCCCCTTCTCTCTCTCTCTCCCCCCTTCTCTCTCTCTCTCTCTCTTCCCCCCCTTATCTCTCTCTCTCTCCACCCCCCCTTCTCTCTCTCTCTCCCCCCTTCTCTTTCTCTCTCTTCCCCCCTTCTTTCTCTCTCCCCCCCTTCTCTCTCTCTCTCCCCCCTTCTCTCTCTCTCTCTTCCCCCCCTTATCTCTCTCTCTCTCTCCCCCCTTCTCTTTCTCTCTCTTCCCCCCTTCTTTCTCTCTCCCCCCCTTCTCTCTCTCTCTCCCCCCTTCTCTCTCTCTCTCTCTCTTCCCCCCCTTATCTCTCTCTCTCTCCACCCCCCCTTCTCTCTCTCTCTCCCCCCCTTCTCTCTCTCTCTCCACCCCCCCCTTCTCTCTCTCTCTCCACCACCCCCCCCTCTCTCTCTCTCTCCACCCACCCCCCCTTCTCTCTCTCTCTCTCCCCTCCCTCTCTCTCTCCCCTCCCTCTCTCTTACCTTTCCTGCTGCTGCTGTCCAGGCATCTGCTGCACTTATCTGCACCGATTTCTTTAACTCTCCAGAAGGTTTTTCTGCAGAAGCCACATACACTGGCCTAAGAAGAACTGGAGTAACTCTCAGCTGGCCAAACTTGCCTAAATGGCCAGAGTTGGCACGGGTAGCAGGTTATGCCCCCTTTGGCTGAAAAAAAAACTTACCTAAAAAAATCGTAACTAACTGAGTTACACTGATTGATTGGGGAAACTGTTTTATTAACTTAGACCAAAAAAAGCAGCCTGTTCCAAATAAACGGTGCAAATCACTGGGGAAAATTAAGCCCATAATCCCTCAGAATGTGTCCATTAAATAATACCATAAATGCTTTATAATCCTTAAATTGAAAGTCAGATTCTGTTAAAAGACACAATCAAAAGCCTATATACTCATAAAACGTTCAACTAATGAGTCTGAAAGAACCTCCCTTAATTTGCTCGTCAAGCAAAAACTTGACCTAAACCTTTGTACTGATCTTCAAGCAAATTAATGAAAATAAATTATGTAAGACTGAAGGCAAATGTTAGGCTATTTCTTACATTGGACGTCATAATACTAGGTGAGGGAGCAGCTTCCTTTTGAATTCAAGACCAATCGAACCAGTGAGCAACAATTAATAGTGTTATACTCTTTCAGTTAAAAAAGATGGAAATCTCACTTAGCTGTGCAACCATGTTTTTTTTTTTAAGTACAGCAAAAATTTAGTTTTGTTTGAGTTGGCGCATGGCATGGATTCCTTTCATTGGTAGTTCAGAGGATAATTTGAATAGGCTATTAGCAACAAAAAGCTTATCGAGAGGACTTGACCTGTTGCACACTTGACTGGGAAACATAGAATCAGAAATGTCCATATCCTGGTATCGGCACTGAGAGAGAACATCCTGGGATTTTCTGTAGTCTCCTCATTTATAAACGATGACACATTTGCAGTGTGGTTAGGCCAAGAGTTAGAAGCATGGAGGAACGTGGGGGTGGGAAAACTGGGGCAGGAGTTTCAAAGTGTAGATGCAGTTCCTAAAGTAGCACCTTTGCTGTGGGAAGAGTTTTTGATCTACATTTACTGCTGCAAGCAAAGGATGAGCCAAGAGACTGCAAGTGGGAGGACAGCTCCTTTCTTGCAAAGAACCCTGGAAATCATTCTGAGGGAGGTCATGCAAAGTAAGGTTTCTACTTTTGGTCGTGAGTGTTACCCATTTTAAAGATATTTGCCAGGTCTGCATGAGATATGGTGAAGCAGGTCAGTATCTGCGGTTAGGAGGACTTCCTCCCAGATGAGGGTCCAACACCTTTGAAGAAGTTTACGAAGGTAAGTGTTCACCAATGTTATCTCTTTACAATATTCTGACATGGCACAAATATACAATTTCACCTGAACCAGCAGCATATTCACATCAGATCCTTACACATCCTTATGGACCCCTTTTGAAAACACCAAGACAAGGCAACCTATAGTCATGCATGACCTCTCATATTTCCAGAAGATTCTTCATGATGTGAAGACTCCACCAGCAGCCACTTTTATGTTTTGTGTTCTTCAACCCTACTTTTGGGAAGCACAGTAAACAATTGCATAGCAGTGGCACAGCTCATGAATAAATCAGCACTTCACCAATCTTCTTTATGATTGCAGGAAAAAGAGGCACATAACTTAAGGAAGAGGCTGGCAACTGGAGGGTGAACACCTAACTCAAGTCACTGAACCATCATCTGGAGGAGCTCGAGTGGGATAACGTGTGCCACCACTCCACGGAGCCAATTGGAGAGATGCAACCAGTTGGCCAAGTTGCAGTCTATTACCCAGTCTGCATATTTTTCTTCCTTCAATGACTTGGTCTTACACTGAAGGCATTCTGGCAACAGGCAACTTATCAAACACACGACATCCTAACATGCAGCCTAGCTGATCTTACAGCTGTCACCTAAGGGAACTTAAAAGCACCCAGTCGCATAGAAGTTCTAGCCAGTGTTTTCCCAGTCATTGAGGAAGTTTTCTGCAGGAGATAGCAAAGTTCATTGATGATCTCATTGGTGAAATGTAAACAGTGAAGACATAGCTTCTCAGACATGCCAAGCAACTGTGGCATGTTCCACTCAACCCATTCTTTGAGTAGACATGGGTGCTCCTCCAACAAAGGCACCATTGCCTCTGCTCATGGCTATAGAAGTTCCCCTTATCCTCCTACTACCTGAGAGAAAAGGAATTTCCCAACAAAATGCCCATCCTATGCTCCCACTCATTTAAATTTCCCTGAATAGTAGCTGCAAAAATAGCAACAGAAAATAAAATGCAAAAAAGATATATCAGCTTTATCACCAGAAAAGGAACCTCAAAAAAGGCCCAGAAATTAAATTCAGAATTAATAGCAAAAACAATGGAGCAAATAGCTTTAACAAGACTATGAAGTCCCTTCTTCTGACTGTCCAGTGGAAACTATGGGGCTGGATTGCCTCATCTCTATTAACATATTTTTGAATGTCTATTGAGATTGGTACATTGCAGCACAAATGTCCCGCTCTTCCAGCACCAGTAAAAAAAACTTTGGTAGGAAAGATAGAAATCCAGTATATTTTTTAAGTGCTGAGAGATTGGGAAAAGTTGGTATTCAGAGGCAGTGGCAGTACATGAATCACAGTTAACATGCAGGTACAACAAGCAATTAGGAAAGCACATGGGGGTCAAAATTTCCCCTTTTTACGTGGCTGGTAGCGCCGGGCCGGGCGCAAAGTGATTTTTGCCTAGGCGTGACGCAAAAATCGTCCCCTCGCGGGATTGGGTGGGATTTTGTCGAGGCCAGGAGTGCCCCGCTCGGATGTGCACAACGATGATGATGTCATTGCCGTGCGCATCACCCGGTTACCACCCCAGAAGTTAAATTCAGCCACACATCCTCACTTACCTTCTGGCGGTGCCAACAATAGCTTCAGCTGATGAGTTGCAGTCAGTAACCGGCTGGAGCAGCGCGATTTAAAGGCAAAATTTTGAAAAAAAAGTTCTATCGGTCATTACTTTTTTCTACTTTCCAACACATAGGCAGAGTGGCTGGTGAGCTGATCGCAGCAATAGTTCAAGGACTGTTCTGCCTCTTAACTATTCCCCTGTATCACTCAGGGCGGATTTGAAGTTACAACATTTCACTCACTTCATGGGGGCTGTGTTGGCATCGACCTCCTACTCCGATATCACCACCAGAGGATGCTTAGACAAAGACAAAGGCGGGGATGATTGCAGAGAGAAAGGCATAGAGAGAGGGAGAGAGAAAGGTGTAGAGAAAGGCAGGGAGAGGGACATGGGGCAAGAAAGGGAGCAGCACAGGGAGAGACACTGGGAGAGGCACAGGGAGAGGCACTAGGAGAGGTGCAGGGAGAGGAACTGTGAGAGGTGCAGGGAGCAACACAGGGAGCAGCACAGGGAGCAATGCACAGTCAAAGGCACAGACAAAGACAGGGAGCAGCAAAAGGAAGAAGGTGCCACAGGTATTCTGGCAGCAGTTCTCCTACATCAATTTCACTGAGGAGCAGTGTGTGTGAAGCCTGCGTTTCAGCAAGGATGTGGTCACAGAGCCAGGCCATCTGCTGCAACCAGACCTTGAGTTTCAGACCAGAGTGTAGAAAACTTTCTCAGTGGCATTCAAGGTCACCATTGCCCTCAATTTCTACGCCAAAAAATCATTCCAGGAAGTGACATCTCCAACATCTCCCAGTTTACTGGCCATTGCTTCATCCATAAAGTCACAGATGCTCTGTACAGAAGGAGGAGGGACTACATCTCATTCCCCATGAGCAGAAAGAAGCAGCACCAGCGTGCATGTGGCTTTGCCAAGATAGCGATTTGCCCATGGCGCAGGGTGCCATTGATTGCACCCACGTCGTTTTGCGGGCACCGCATAACATTCCTGAGGTCTTCCATAACCACAAAGGCTACCACTCACTAAATGTGCAGCTGGTCTGCGACCACACATGCAGAATTCTCACCGTTAATGCCTGCTATCCTGGCACAGCAATGATGCCTTCATCCTGCGCCAGACTGGTGTGCTAGCTCTGTTCCAGCCTCCAAATGAAGCTCACGGCTGGCTGCTCGGAGACAAAGGCTATCCGCTATTCACCTGGCTCATGACTCCCCTCCACAACCCCATCACTCCTGCCCAGCAGTCATACAATGAGAGCCATGTCGCCACCAAAAACATTGAGCAGACCATTGGAGTGCTGAAGCAACAGTTCAACTGCTTTGACAGCTCGGTTGGAGTCTTCCAGTACTCGCCTGAGCGGGTGTCCCTATTTGTCATCGTCTGCTGCATGCTACACAACCGCACCATCATGAGGGCACAGCCATTTCCACCAGGCATAGCCGCAGTACTTGAGGAGGAGCAGTAGTAGGAGGAGGTGGAGCAGGAGGAGGGGGGAAAAGGAGCCGGAGCAACAAGATCAGCGACGGAGGAGGCAACGAGTCCATCGCGATTCTCAAGGGAGGTGCAAGACTGTCTCATCGGAGTTCATTTCTGTTATGTCCTAGGATGCTCTGATAATGACTCCATGAGGCAATGTGTTGTACTTGAACTGTAGTGATCTTAGTCCTTTATTGATAACTCCAGAGTGAGGATCACACCTGGTGGCCTGCCTTTCTTTTGGGACACTCACCCTCAGCCCCCGGCACACCTGTACAGGTAACCTACAAGTATCCCACTGCTGTGCCCTCTGGTGGCACACCTTGTGATAGTACCAACAGTAGCCACGCAGGATACATGACATCATTCCCCCCCAAGCCTTTAGTGCAAATCGCCTCTGCATTGACTGTGCTCTGGGCTTAGCTCTATCTGGTTGACCCTTGGCAGATCGTTTCAATCTTGGGTGAGTAGTTGGTGTTTCGTTGGCAGTAGAGTGCTGGTGGTTGCTGTTTGTGTGTGTCCCTGATCACTCCATTCTCTCCTCCCCCTTTACCCCCCCCCACATATAGATTATGCCGGAGGCTCATTGCATTCAGAAACATTCAAGTCCAGCAAAACAAGTTTGCATTACATTTGTGGTTCAATTGTGAGACAAGTACGTTAGACTGGTGAGATACATTATCGATACGTACTGAGGATCGGTAACTGGTGAGTAAGGACAAGCTAGTTCCAGAACTGCTGGATGGTGTCCCTGCAGCCTGGTGGCAGCGCGGTGCCCAGTGCTGGCAGTGGGAAGCTGGTTGGCTCAAGTTGCCTGCTCTCGGGGCTGTTGCCGTTGCTCCTAGCATCGGGCAAGTTCACAAATGCCTGTGACCTCCCTGTCCTTTCTTTGCGCCCCGGGTCACTGCTGCTCCCGGAGGAGCTGTCGTCTAGCAGTGCACAGGGAACTGCTGACTCGCTAGCCTGGGTGTTGTTTGGTTTGGGATCCTGGCTAGTCCCGGTCCCCTTTGGGAGGACTGTTTCGGGTGACCCTTCGTTCCCGGGTATGGCCTTGGTGGCGATGGGGTCTGGGGGCTGCGCCTTAGCACAGCTTGCTCTTTCAGGCTCATGGCGGTTGGTGCCATCGGGTGACTGAGAGACGGAGCCGATCAGGGGCAGGGTATCGATACCGGTGCCGTTGCCCTCCTGAGATCGCTTGCTCTGCAGCTCCTGTGTATTGGCTGCTTGCGGCCACACTCCATGGTGCATAACTCTGGTTCCAGGGACGCAGGCTACAGCGTTGGGTAGCTCGCTGGACCTGTGTGCTCCTGATGGGTGTTTGCCCGCTGCCTTGGCTGTTGAAATCTTACATCACACAATGTTTCATTATTTATTGTGAATACCCTGTAGCTCCGATCGCGATCGCGTGACTGTTCCTTGCTTGTTGCATGTACACAATTCTGATCATCAATTACACATTTTACATGATCGCAATTGCATGACTTTTCCTTGCTTAGTGCATGTACACAACTCTGATCATCAGTTTCACATTTTATCTCCAACTCACGGTTGCTATTACATTGCTTGAGTGTGTGGAACCATCCCTTTAAGTGTGGTGGGTTGCAGGCCTCCTTTAAGAGAACCTTGCTTTCTTTATCCCAATCCTCTTCTCCATTTGGTGCCACGTGTTGCTCCATCAGCGCTGCACCTCATGGTCTGGCCACCGCCATCTTCTTCTTCAGCACATCACCCTGTGGTTCGGGCGCCATCTTTCCTCCATCCACAATGTCGACTGCGGTGATCCTCTTCTCCCGGGTTCTGCCACTGAAGCTGGGAAGTTGTCTCTGGATCCGATTTTCTTTCTCCAGAGTCCTGCCACTGGAGCCTGGAAGGTGCGTTCGGGTCGTCTCAGCTGGATCATCTCCACACAGTCATGCTGAGCGGTCTGTGTCTCGGGTGCTGTGCTGGTCTGCTCTCTGGTGCCGGATCCAACCTCAGATGAGGGCTTGCTTTGCCTCTGAGCGCAGAGGACGTCGATCTCTGGGGGGGGTGAAATCTTCCCACTTCCAATGGATCTTCGCCATCCACCTTCTTCTGAGTAGCGTTGGTCCATCACCTGCAACAATCCACAGAGATAACTTGTGCACCACGCCATCATGGAGTATCTTAACATCCGCACTACCAATAACTGGGATAAGTTCATCGGTGTAGGTGCGCAGCTTTGCCTGAACCGGTACCAACTTGTTCAGCTTGATTGTCCCATAGCCTCTCAAAGGCTTCTTGATTCATTACTGACTGGCTCGCCCCTGTGTGCACTTCCATGAAGACTGGAACACCATCTATCTCAACTTCCATCCTCAGCGGGGAACATTAGGGGTGCAGGTAAACATGCCATATACCTCGTTGTGGGGCTGAGCTACCTCTATGTCTATCGTTTCATAATCCACGCTGGATTCATGGCCATCTGCAGACTCTTCATCGACACAGTGAATCATATTTCTCTTACACATTCGCTGGAGGTGGCCCTTTGTGCTGCAGCCTTTGCATACATAGTTTTTAAAATGGCACTGGTGAGCCCTGTGATTAGAAAATAGATGCAGGAGTAGGCCATTCGGCCCTTCTAGCCTGCACCGCCATTCAATGAGTTCATGGCTGAACATTCAACTTCAGTACCCCATTCCTGCTTTCTCGCCAATAGAAACATAGAAAATTCCCTCCACAATGCCAGCATGGGGCTGCTCAATTAGCCCTCCTCGACGGATTCTGAGTTAAGGGACTCGGGGGCCTGTTCTCTCTTCCCTGAGAAGATTCGCGCTCTACAGTCCAGCCTCTAAAAGGCACCACTCTGTGCACAGTACTTGCCAGGTTTGAGCCCTGAGGATGAGTCAGCTGCCTAGAGCCTAGAGCCGTGGCTCCCAGAGATGGTCTTCTGCAGTGTGACTGTGGTATCCGCCGACATTAGCTTATGAAGAAGGCCCTCATGGCCGATTCCAATGACAAAAATGTCCCGCAGTGCTTCGGTGAGGTGGTCGCCAAAATCACATGGTGCCACCAGCCTCCTGAGGTCTGCAGCGTATTTCGCGATTTCCTGGCCTTCGGGCCATCAGTGGGTGTAGAACCGTTGTCTGGCTGTGAGGATGCTCTCCTTGGGCTTGAGTTGTTCTTGGATCAGTGTTACGAGCTCCTCATATGGCTTGGTCATTGTCTTCGCAGGTGCCAGCAAGTCCCTGATGAGGCCATAGACGGTGGGCCCACAACTGGTTAGCAAGATAGCTCTGCGCTTGCCGGCCAGTGTGGCAGGGTTGTCTCCTGCCAGGTCGTTTGCAGTGAAGAAATAGTCAAGCCTCTCCACAAAAGCGTCCCAATCATCACCATCGGCGAACTGTTGCAACGTACCAAGGGTAGCCATTTTCACATGAAAGTCCGTAATCTTGTCGCCAATTGTTATGTCTTTGGATGCTCTGATAATGACTCCACGAGGTAACGTGTTGTACTTGAACTGTAGTGACCCTAGTCCTTTATTTGTTAACTCCAGAGTAAGGATCACACCTGCCTTTTATACTAGGCCAGGCACACCTGTACAGGTAACCTACAAGTCTCCCACTGCTGTGCCCTCTGGTGGCACACCTTGTGATAGTACCAACAGTAGCCATGTCGGATACATGACAGTTTCCAATGAATGTCATCCTACTTCCCGGTTCCTCTGGACATCCCCATGACCACAACCATTTTCCCTTCCATTCCAAAGCCCCAAAACTGAAATTAGAGATAACAGCAAAGATTAAACATTCCAATAAAAATTTATATCACAACAATAAATCCTTATATTCCCTCATTGGTCTAACTAATCTAGTGCTCCTCCGCAGTATGTCCCATGTGGCTACAGCACGGCTGGTGGAAGGCTGCTGTGTGTCTGGGCCAGAGACTACAAATGACCTTACAGGACGCCCTTGACCAGCTCTGGGCCTGGAAGACCCGGCTGGAGGTTACACCATCTCAGGCTGGACAGCGGCAGTCTGGGCTTGCTGGTTGATGGCCAGCGCCAAGTGCAATGGCAGAATGGCAGTGGTGGGCTCAGGAATGCTGTCATCCTAGTCCAACTAGAGGGATGGTAGCGCAGCTCAGCCCTGTGGAGTGCACATCCTGTGGCATGTGGGAAATCCTGGATGCTCCGCGCAGCCTAGACAACCATGTGTGCAGGAGGTGTCTCCAGCTTCAACTGCTCGAGCTCCGCATTTTGGAGCTGGAGCAGCGGGTGGAATCAATAAAGTGCATCCGCGAGGTTGAGAATTACGTGGATAGCATGTTTCAGGAGGTGGTTACCCTGCAGCTTAAAGGCATGCAGGTGGAGGGGAAGTGGGTGACCACCAGACGTAGTAAGTGTGCTCAGCAGTAGCGCAGGAGTCCCCCCGTGAGTCCAACTCGCTTTCACAGACGGTTGTGATTCTTTGGAATTCTCTAACCAGAGGGCTGTGGATGCTCAGTCTTTGAGTATATTCAAGACAAGGATCGCTAGATTTTTGGATACCAAAGGTATCAAGGGATAGTTCGAGCAGCGTGAGTCCGTGGTGTGTGGAGAGGCCTATAAAGGCCCAACGTCGGAGGAGGAGCGGCAGTACGAGCAGCGCGAGTCCGGGGTGCGTGGAGAGGCCTATAAAGGCCCAACGTCGGAGGAGCGGCAGTTCGAGCAGCATGAGTCCGGGGTGCGTGGAGAGGCCTATAAAGGCCCAGCTTGTACAGCTACAGCCAGGAGAAAAAGCAAAAAAAAAGTAGAAAGGAATCAAAAGGTGACGTCACAGCCAAAGGGGTAAGTGATTGGCTGGTGATTGGTGAGTAGCTTTTCTTTTTCTTTTTTATATTAGTAAGTAACCTGTTAACATTGTTATTGTCAAATTAAGCGTATCTAAGGGTTAAGTCATAGCAGGAGAGCTCGGTCACGTGATATGCTCCTCCTGTGCCATGTGGGAACTCAGGGACACTTCCGGTGTTCCTGACGACTACGTGTGCAGGAAGTGTATCAGCCTCCAGCTCCTGACGGACCGCGTTGCGGAATTGGAGCTAAGGGTGAATTCACTCTGGAGCATCCACGATGCTGAGAATGACGTGAATAGCACGTGTAGCAAGTTGGTCTTACCGCAGGTGAAGGGTCCACAGGCAGCTAGGGAATGGAAGACCAGCAGGAAGAGCAGTGCAAGGAAGGTAGTGCAGGGTCCCCTGCGGTCATCCCCCTGCAAAACAGATACACTGCTTTGAGTACGGTTGAGGGGGATGACTCATCAGGGGAGGGCAGCAGCAGCCAAGTTCATGGCACCGTGGCTGGCTCTGTTACACAGGAGGGCAGGAAAAAGAGTGGGAGAGCGATAGTGATAGGGGATTCAATTGTAAGGGGGATAGATAGGCGTTTCTGCGGCCGCAACTAAGACTTCAGGATGGTATGTTGCCTCCCTGGTGCAAGGGTCAAGGATGTCTCCGAGCGGGTGCAGGACATTCTGAAAAGGGAGGGAGAACAGCCAGTTGTCGTGGTGCACATTGGTACCAACGACATAGGTAAAAAAAGGGATGAGGTCCTATGAGATGAATTTAAGGAGCTAGGAGCTAAATTAAAAAGTAGGACCTCAAAAGTAGTAATCTCGGGATTGCTACCAGTGCCATGTGCTAGTGAGAGTAGGAATCGCAGGGTAGCGCAGATGAATACGTGGCTTGAGCAGTGGTGTAGCAGGGAGGGATTCAAATTCCTGTGGCATTGGAACCGGTTCTGGGGGAGGTGGGACCAGTACAAACCGGACAGTCTGCACCTGGGCAGGACTGGAACCAATGTCCTTGGGGGAGTGTTTGCCAGTGCTGTTGGGGAGGAGTTAAACTAATGTGGCAGGGGGATGGGAACCAATGCAGGGAGACAGAGGGAAACAAAATGGAGACAGAAGCAAAAGACACAAAGGAGATGAGTAAAATAGTAGGGCAGAGAAACCCAAGGCAAAAAACAAAAAGGGCCAATATACAGCAAAATTCTAAAGGGTCAAAGTGTAATAAAAAGTCAAGTCTGAAAGCTCGGTGCCTCAATGCGAGGAGTATTCGAAACCCAGGAGAGGGCTCTGAGCTAGTTAGAGTGGGTGAGAGCGCAGATGAACAGGACCCCAAGAAAGAATGCAAAAGTCAGGAGGCAACAGAGCAGAGTAGCACTGGGGTAAGTGTAAACCACAAGGTGATAGGAAAGGACAATATGTATGAATATAAAGGGGCTGCAGGAGGGGTCAAAACTAAAAATCATGCTTTAAAAACTAGTATTAAAAGACTTTACCTAAATGCACGCAGCATTCGAAATAAAGTAAATGTGTTGACGGCACAATTCATTACAAATGGGTATGATTTATTGGCCATTACAGAAACGTGGTTGCAGGGTGGCCAAGACTGGGAATTAAACATACAGGGGTATCTGACAATTCGGAAGGAGAGACAAGAAGGGAATGGAGGTGGGGTAGCTCTGTTAATAAAGGATAATATCAGGGCAGTTGTGAGAGATGATATTTGCTCTAATGAACAAAATGTTGAATCATTGTGGGTGGAGATTAGAGATAGTAAGAGGAAAAAGTCACTGGCGTAGTTTATAGGCCCCCAAATAATAACTTCACGGTGGGGCGGACAATAATCAATGGAATAATAGAGGCATGTGATAAAGGAATGGCAGTAATCATGGGGGATTTTAACCTACATATCGATTGGTCAAATCAAATCGCACGGGATAGCCTGGAGGAGGAATTCATAGAATGCATACGGGATTGTTTCTTAGAGCAGTATGTGACAGAACCTACAAGGGAGCAAGCTATCTTAGATCTGGTCCTGTGTAATGAGACAGGAATAATAAACGATCTCCTAGTAAAAGATCCTCTCGGAATGAGTGATCACAGTATGGTTGAATTTGTAATACAGATTGAGGGTGAGGAAGTAGTGTCTCAAACGAGCGTACTATGCTTAAACAAAGTGGACTACAGTGGGATGAGGGCAGAGTTAGCTAAAGTAGACTGGGAACACAGACTAAACGATGGCACAATTGAGGAACAGTGGAGGACTTTTAAGGAGCTCTTTCATAGTGCTCAACAAAAATATATTCCAGTGAAAAAGAAGGGCGGTAAGAGAAGGGATAACCAGCCGTGGATAACCAAGGAAATAAAGGAGAGTATCAAATTAAAAACCAATGCGTATAAGGTGGCCAAGGTTAGTGGGAAACTAGAAGATTGGGAAAATTTTAAACGACAGCAAAGAATGGCTAAGAAAGCAATAAAAAAAAATGAAAGATAGATTACGAAATTAAACTTGCGCAAAACATAAAAACAGATAGTAAAAGCTTTTACCGATATATAAAACGGAAGTGAGTGACTAAAGTAAATGTTGGTCCCTTGGAAGATGAGAAGGGGGATTTAATAATGGGAAATGTGGAAATGGCTGCGACCTTAAACAATTATTTTGCTTCGGTCTTCACAGTGGAAGACACAAAAACCATGCCAAAAATTGCTGGTCATGGGAATGTGGGAAGGGAGGACCTTGAGACAATCACTATCACTAGGGAGGTGCTGGACAGGCTAATGGGATTCAAGGTAGACAAGTCCCCTGGTCCTGATGAAATGCATCCCAGGGTTTTAAAAGAGATGGCGGAAGGTATAGCAGATGCATTCGTTATAATCTCCAAAATTCTCTGTACTCTGCGGAGGTACCAGCGGATTGGAAAGCAGCTAATGTAACGCCTCTGTTTAAAAGAGGGGGCAGACAAAAGGCAGGTAACTATAGGCCGGTTAGTTTAACATCTGTAGTGGGGAAAATGCTTGAAGCTATCATTAAGGAAGAAATAGCGGGACATCTAGATAGGAATAGTGCAATCAAGCAGACGCAACATGGATTCATGAAGGGGAAATCATGTTTAAGTAATTTACTGAACTTCTTTGAGGAAATAACGAGCATGGTGGATAGAGGTGTACCGATGGATGTGGTGTATTTAGATTGCAAAAAGGCGTTCGATAAAGTGCCACACAAAAAGTTACTGCAGAAGATAAAGGTAAGCGGAGTCAGAGGGAATGTATTAGCATGGATCGAGAATTTGCTGGCTAACAGAAAGCAGAGAGTCGGGATAAATGGGTCCTTTTCGGGTTGGAAATCAGTGGTTAGTGGTGTGCCACAGGGATCGGTGCTGGGACCACAACTGTTTACAATATACATAGATGACCTGGAAGAGGGGACAGAGTGTAGTGTAACAAAATTTGCAGATGACACAAAGATTAGTGGGAAAGCGGGTTGTGTAGAGGGCACAGAGAGGCTGCAAAGATAGGTTAAGCGAATGGGCTAAGGTTTGGCAGATGAAATACAATGTCGTAAAATGTGAGGTCATCCACTTTGGAAAAAAAACAGTAAAAGGGAATATTATTTGAATGGGGAGAACTTACAACATGCTGCGGTGCAGAGGGATCTGGGGGTCCTTGTGCATGAATCCCAAAAAGTTAGTTTGCAGGTGCAGCAGGTAATCAGGAAGGTGAATGGAATGTTGGCCTTCATTGCGAGAGGGATGGAGTACAAAAGCAGGGAGGTCCTGCTGCAACTGTACAGGGTATTGATGAGGCCACACCTGGAGTACTGCGTGCAGTTTTGGTCACCTTACTTAAGGAAGGATATACTAGCTTTGGAGGGGGTACAGAGACGATTCACTCGGCTGATTCCGGAGATGAGGGGGTTACCTTATGATGATAGATTGAGTAGACTGGGTCTTTACTCGTTGGAGTTCAGAAGGATGAGGGGTGATCTTATAGAAACATTTAAAATAATGAATGGGATAGACAAGATAGAGGCAGAGAGGTTGTTTCCACTGGTCATGGAGACTAGAACTGGGGGCACAGCCTCAAAATACGGGGGAGCCAATTTAAAACCGAGTTGAAAAGGAATTTCTTCTCCCAGAGGGTTGTGAATCTGTGGAATTCTCTACCCAAGGAAGCAGTTGAGGCTAGCTCATTGAATGTATTCAAGTCACAGATAGATAGATTTTTAACCAATAAGGGAATTAAGGGTTATGGGGAGCGGGCGGGTAAGTGGAGCTGAGTCCACGGCCAGATCAGCCATGATCTTTTTGAATGGCGGAGCAGGCTCGAGGGGCTAGATGGCCTACTCCTGTTCCTAATTCTTATGTTCTTATGTTCTTATATGGGGATAGTGCGGGAAAGTGGACATGGTAGAAGATCAGCCATGATCTTAGTGAATGGCGGAGCAGGCTCGAGGGGCCGAATGGCCTAATCCTGCTCTTATTTCTTATGATCTTATGGTCTGGAGTGCTGATTTTCCTCTTTCCTCGGCACCTGGTGCATGCCCGCACCACTGGCACACACAAAAGTACCCTTAAAGAGGACGTTGTGGTGATGGCATAAAGTGGACTAATTATTCACAGCGAAGACAAATGGACAATACTGCTCCATAAAACAGTGAAGAGTTGAGATTTAATTGCACCCCTATTGGTGGCCATGCCCTCAGCTGCTGAGCCCCTAGGCTCTGGAATTCCCTCCCTAAACTACTCTGCCTCTCTACCTCTCTTTCCGTTTTAAGACCTACCAAAGCTTTTCGAGATCTCCCGTAATATCTCTTTATGTTGCTCAGTTTCAAATTTTGTTTGATAACGCTTCTGCCTTGGGATGTTTTACAATATTAAAGCCGCTATATTAATAGAAGTTGTGTTGTTCTGTGGCAAGATGTGCATTCAGCAAGGATGCACCTTGTAATATAGTTTCACCTAGTGGACTACTGCGGTAATGCAGCCATCGCAGTAAATATCAATAAAAGCATCAGGTGACAGGTCACCTGACAAGTTCCTGAGTTAACAGCCATCTTGAAGTTTATGTGTTTGTGAGGTCATAAAGAATATATCACATTGGCGATGAAGGATAGGATTCACGGATATCCTAGCTGAAATTTTTATTGGTGGATGATTCCAGCCAAACAACAGAGAGACTAGAAAGGTCCTTTGTTTGCAGAACAGCTAAAAATCCAAGGCAAATTACAAGCACACTTGGCTGAACTGCCAGAGTCCAGATGGCCATGCCTATAGGAATAATAGGTGAATTCCATCGCGACCGTGAGACTTTCGGAGCATATGTGGAATGGCTAGAAATGCCTTTCACCACGAATAGTATCATCGAAGTCCTAGATGATGAAAACCGTAACCGGGTGGTCTTAGAAAGAAAGCGGGCTATATTCCTAACTGAAGCAGGCCCAGAGGTGTATGAAACCCTGAAAAATAAGCTTGTTCCCATCAAGCCTAAGTACACATCACTTATGGAGAAAGTTAGAACAGCACTACAGTCCTGAGCCCCTGGAAATTGCTGAAAGTTATCATTTTGGAACATGAGATCAGTTAATTGATGAAAGTATCAGTGAGTATATTGTAGCATTAAAGAAGCTATCCATTCACTGTCATTTCGGAAAGTTTCAGAATCGAGCATTGCGTGACCGCTTTGTGGGATGAAAAATGAACCGATCAGAAAAAAGTTGGTTGACAATTCCTAACTTGACTTTTGATTTAGCTTGTCAGACAGCTATGTCAATGGACGTGGCAGACCAATATTCCTAAGAATTTCGTACCATTTTGAATCGTCAGACAACCGAGGTGAATCGCCTGCAGGTTAAAAGTAAAAGGCAGTTGGGCCCCAAGGTCTCAGCAACTGGCAATGGTAACAAAGCACTGAAATCATATTATCGGTGTCTGGGACAACACATTGCTCAAAGTTGTCCATATATGAAGATCGAGTGTTTCTTCTGCAGGAAAACTGGGCATCTTGCGAAGGCATGCCGACTGATGAGTAAATCAACTTTCAAGGCTATATGTAGAAATCCCCAGAGACTACATAGCATGGAAGAAAAGCAACAGGACGAGGAAGTTTTGGAGGTACACATCATCAGGAGCATGAGGGTATCTAACAGCGATTCGAAAAGTATCATCATCCAAGTAGATGTTGCAGGAACCAGGATACCCATGGAAATCGATACTGGTGCATCTGTGAGTGTGGTACTGGAATCGCTATATCTCGACAAATTGCATGATTTCCCATTGGAGAAATCGAAGGTAAAGCTGCGAGGCTACTCAGGAGAGAAAATTCCTGTGGTAGGTCATATCACGATACCAGTGAAATACAAGCATCAATTTCAGAGCTTGCCTCTCTTAGTACTGGCAGGAGACAAGCCTGCCTTAGTAGGAAGAAATTATTTGGGATCACTGAAGCTGGATTGGAGTGAGATTTTTCGCGTTGAAACGAGATTTGCATTGAAGGATGATGTCAAGAAGTATCCAAAGGTGTTCTGTGAAACAGGCAGTCCGACCCACGGCTTCAAGGCGAGTGTCAGGGTACAGAAGGACACTAGACCAGTTTACTGCATGCCACTTCCCGTACCATATGCACTCAAGGAGAAAGTTGAGCAAGAACTCAAAAGACTAGAGACAGAGAACATTATCTCTAAGATAGATCTATGTAATTGGGCTACACCCACTGTTGTTGTACCTAAGTCAGATGGTAAGGTAAGACTGTGTGGGGATTATAAAGTAACCGTAAACCAAGTTCTAGAAGGTAATCTCCCCAATACATTGCCAAATGTAGAAGATTTGTTTACAACACTGACAGGTGGTCAGATCTTCTCAAAGTTGGATCTTACAAATGCCTACTTACAACCTGAACTAAATGAGGAATTCAAGTCATGCTCAACTATAAATACTTAACTAGGCCTATATCATAGACTACTATTTGGAGTGTCATCCGCCCCTGCCATTTTTCAAGGGGTGATGAACCAGATTTTGCAAGGCATTGAAGGGGAGTGTTATTTAGATGACACACTCATTTCAGCACCAAACAGGCAAATCCATAATAACATATTGAACAAAGTACTCAAACGGCTAGAGAAGCACAGAGTATGAGTGATTGCTCGCAAGTGTGAGCTATTTCAAAACACAGTGGAGTACTTAGGGCACAGAGTCGACAGAGATGGTTTACATCCAACCAAGGAAAAGCTGGATGCAATTAGAAATGCACCCACTCCCAAGAATGGCACTGAACTTCAATCATTTTGGGGTCTTTTACACTATTATGGGACGTTCCTACCAAATTTGGCTGCAGTGTTACATCCACTGAATGAGCTGTTGAAAATATAGATCCATTGGAAGTGGTCAGAAAAAGAGAAAAAGGTTAGTAAAGACAAATGTAGGTCCCCTGCAGTCAGAATCAGGGGAAGTCATAACGGGGAACAAAGAAATGGCGGACCAATTGAACAAGTACTTTGGTTCGGTATTCACGAAGGAGGACACGAACAACCTTCCGGTTATAAAAGGGGTCGGGGGGTCTAGTAAGGAGGAGGAACTGAGGGAAATCCTTATTAGCCGGGAAATTGTGTTGGGGAAATTGATGGGATTGAAGGCCGATAAATCCCCAGGGCCTGATGGACTGCATCCCAGAGTACTTAAGGAGGTGGCCTTGGAAATAGTGGATGCGTTGACAGTCATTTTCCAACATTCCATTGACTCTGGATCAGTTCCTATGGAGTGGAGGGTAGCCAATGTAACCCCACTTTTTAAAAAAGGAGGGAGAGAGAAAACAGGGAATTATAGACCGGTCAGCCTGACATCGGTAGTGGGTAAAATGATGGAATCAATTATTAAGGATGTCATAGCAGTGCATTTGGAAAGAGGTGACATGATAGGTCCAAGTCAGCATGGATTTGTGAAAGGGAAATCATGCTTGACAAATCTTCTGGAATTTTTTGAGGATGTTTCCAGTAGAGTGGATAAGGGAGAACCAGTTGATGTGGTATATTTGGACTTTCAGAAGGCGTTCGACAAGGTCCCACACAAGAGATTGATGTGCAAAGTTAGAGCACATGGGATTGGGGGTAGTGTACTGACATGGATTGAGAACTGGTTGTCAGACAGGAAGCAAAGAGTAGGAGTAAATGGGTACTTTTCAGAATGGCAGGCAGTGACTAGTGGGGTACCGCAAGGTTCTGTGCTGGGGCCCCAGCTGTTTACGCTGTACATTAATGATTTAGATGAGGGGATTAAATGTAGTATCTCCAAATTTGCGGATGACACTAAGTTGGGTGGCAGTGTGAGCTGCGAGGAGGATGCTGTGAGGCTGCAGAGCGACTTGGATAGGTTAGGTGAGTGGGCAAATGCATGGCAGATGAAGTATAATGTGGATAAATGTGAGGTTATCCACTTTGGTGGTAAAAACAGAGAGACAGACTATTATCTGAATGGTGACAGATTAGGAAAAGGGGAGGTGCAAAGAGACCTGGGTGTCATGGTACATCAGTCATTGAAGGTTGGCATGCAGGTGCAGCAGGCGGTTAAGAAAGCAAATGGCATGTTGGCCTTCATAGCAAGGGGATTTGAGTACAGGGGCAGGGAGGTGTTGCTACAGTTGTACAGGGCATTGGTGAGGCCACACCTGGAGTATTGTGTACAGTTTTGGTCTCCTAACCTGAGGAAGGACATTCTTGCTATTGAGGGAGTGCAGCGAAGGTTCACCAGACTGATTCCCGGGATGGCGGGACTGACCTATCAAGAAAGACTGGATCAACTGGGCTTGTATTCACTGGAGTTCAGAAGAATGAGAGGGGACCTCATAGAAACATATAAAATTCTGACGGGGTTAGACAGGTTAGATGCAGGAAGAATGTTCCCAATGTTGGGGAAGTCCAAAACCAGGGGTCACAGTCTAAGGATAAGGGGTAAGCCATTTAGGACCGAGATGCGGAGGAACTTCTTCACCCAGAGAGTGGTGAACCTGTGGAATTCTCTACCACAGAAAGTTGTTGAGGCCAATTCACTAAATATATTCAAAAAGGAGTTAGATGAGGTCCTTACTGCTAGGGGGATCAAGGGGTATGGCGAGAAAGCAGGAATGGGGTACTGAAGTTGAATGTTCAGCCATGAACTCATTGAATGGCGGTGCAGGCTAGAAGGGCCGAATGGCCTACTCCTGCACCTATTTTCTATGTTTCTATGTTTCTATGACACAGCATTCAAGGAGTGTAAAAGCCAAATGGCAGAGAGCACCATGTTAGTTTACTATGATATATCTAAGGAGATCAAGCTAGCATGCGACGCCTCTCCATATGGAGTTGGGGCAGTGATCTCTCATGTACTAGTTAGTGGGGAGAAGAGACCAATTGCTTTTGCTTCATGCGCTCTCAGTGCCAGTGAGCGTAATTATGCGCAAATCGAAAGGGAAGCTTTGGCATTAATTTTTGGGGTCAAGAAGTTCCACAAATACTTGTATGTTCATAAGTTTACCATCATTACGGACTATAAGTCCCTGACAGCAATCCTTCATCCAAAGTCCCCAGTTCCAACATTAACTGCAGCCTGAATGCCGAGTTAGGCTTTGATTTTGTAAGCATATACATATGATATTGAGTACAGACGATCAGGTGAACACAGTAATGCTGATGCTATGTCTAGATTGCCTTCCCCATCACAAGTTACACCCGATAGGGAAGAAGTGTTTTATTTTTCATACACTAATGAACTGCCAGTCACAGCTGAAGCGATTGATAGAGCAACCAAATGTGACCCAGTTATGTCAAAGGTCTATGATTACATAGCAAATGGATGGCCAAACCAGCTATCAGTGAAAGATTCATACTTAATTCATAGAAACGAATTATTAGTCGATAAAGATTGTATGATGTGGGGTGCAAGAGTGGTTATACCAAATAAATTCAGGTCCAAATTATTCAGAGATCTTCATGACCAGCACCTGGGAATATGCTTGACCAAGAGTTTTGCACGCAGTTACTTATGGTGGCCAGGTCTAGATAAAGATATAGACTACATCATTAGGCAGTGTACTATATGTCAATCGATAAGAAAGAAACCACCATCAGTACCATTACAGCCATGGTTACATATCGATTTTGCTGAGCTAGAAGGACAGCAATTGTTCATTGTGATTGATAGCCATTCAAAGTGGGTCGAGGTGTTTCCAATACGGAAAATAACAACAAGTAAAACATTAGACATTTTGCGAAGATTATTTTCTTCATATGGCCTCCTAGAAGAAATTGTGTCTGATAATTGACCACAATTTTATTCAGAAGAATTTGCACAGTTCACAAGCAAAAATGGTGTGTAACATAGAAATGTAGAAACAAAGAAAATAGATGCAGGAGTAGGCCATTCGGCCCTTCGAGCCTCCACCATCATTCAATATGATCATGGCTGATCATGCATTTCAGTACCCCATTCCTGCGTTCTCTCCATACCCCTTGATCCCTTTAGCCATAAGGGCCACATCTAACTCTCTTTTAAATATATCTAACGAACTGGCCTCAACAACTTTCTGTGGTAGAGCATTCCACATGCTCACAACTCTCTGAGTGAAGAAGTTTCTCCTCATCTTGGTCCTAAATGGCTTACCCCTTATCCTTAGACTGTGACCTCTGGTTCTGGACTTCCCCAACATTGGGAAAATTTTTCCTGCATCTTATCTGTACAATCTTGTCAGAATTTTATATGCTTCTGAGATCCCCTCTCATTCTTCTAAATTCCAGTGAATATAAGCCTAGTCGATCCAGTCTTTCTTCATGTGTCAGTCCTGCCATCCCGGGAATCAGTCTGGTGAATCTTCGCTGCACTCCCTCAACAGTCAGAATCAGGGGAAGTCATAACGGGGAACAAAGAAATGGCAGACCAATTGAACAAGTACTTTGGTTCAGTATTCACTAAGGAGGACACAAACAACCTTCCGGATATAAAAGTGGTCAGAGGGTCTATTAAGGAGGAGGAACTGAGGGAAATCTTTATTAGTCGGGAAATTGTGTTGGGGAAATTGATGGGATTGAAGGCCGATAAATCCCCAGGGCCTGATGGACTGCATCCCAGAGTACTTAAGGAGGTGGCCTTGGAAATAGCGGATGCATTGACAGTCATTTTCCAACATTCCATTGACTCTGGATCAGTTCCTATCGAGTGGAGGGTAGCCAATGTAACCCCACTTTTTAAAAAAGGAGGGAGAGAGAAAGCAGGGAATTATAGACCGGTCAGCCTGACCTCAGTAGTGGGTAAAATGATGGAATCAATTATTAAGGATGTCATAGCAGCGCATTTGGAAAATGGTGACATGATAGGTCCAAGTCAGCATGGATTTGTAAAAGGGAGATCATGCTTGACAAATCTTCTGGAATTTTTTGAGGATGTTTCCAATAAAGTGGACAAAGGAGTACCAGTTGATGTGGTATATTTGGACTTTCAGAAGGCTTTCGACAAGGTCCCACACAGGAGATTAATGTGCAAAGTTAAAGCACATGGGATTGGGGGTAGTGTGCTGACGTGGATTGAGAACTGGTTGTCAGACAGGAAGCAAAGAGTAGGAGTAAATGGGTACTTTTCGGAATGGCAGGCAGTGACTAGTGGGGTACCGCAGGGTTCTGTGCTGGGGCCCCAGCTGTTTACATTGTACATTAATGATTTAGACGAGGGGATTAAATGTAGTATCTCCAAATTTGCGGATGACACTAAGTTGGGTGGCAGTGTGAGCTGCGAGGAGGATGCTATGAGGCTACAGAGTGACTTGGATAGGTTAGGTGAGTGGGCAAATGCGTGGCAGATGAAGTATAATGTGGATAAATGTGAGGTTATCCACTTTGGTGGTAAAAACAGAGAGACAGACTATTATCTGAATGGTGACAGATTAGGAAAAGGGAAGGTGCAACGAGACCTGGGTGTCATGGTACATCAGTCATTGAAGGTTGGCATGCAGGTACAGCAGGCGGTTAAGAAAGCAAATGGCATGTTGGCCTTCATAGCGAGGGGATTTGAGTACAGGGGCAGGGAGGTGTTGCTACAGTTGTACAGGGCCTTGGTGAGGCCACACCTGGAGTATTGTGTACAGTTTTGGTCTCCTAACTTGAGGAAGGACATACTTGCTGTTGAGGGAGTGCAGCGAAGATTCACCAGACTGATTCCCGGGATAGTGGGACTGACCTATCAAGAAAGACTGAATCAACTGGGCTTGTATTCACTGGAGTTCAGAAGAGTGAGAGGGGACCTCATAGAAACGTTTAAAATTCTGACGGGTTTGGACAGGTTGGATGCAGGAAGAATGTTCCCAATGTTGGGGAAGTCCAGAACCAGGGGTCACAGTCTAAGGATAAGGGGTAAGCTATTTAGGACCGAGATAAGGAGAAACTTCTTCACCCAGAGAGTGGTGAACCTGTGGAATTCTCTACCACAGGAAGTAGTTGAGGCCAATTCACTAAATATATTGAAAAGGGAGTTAGATGAAGTCCTTACTACTCGGGGGATCAAGGGGTATGGCGTGAAAGCAGGAAGTGGGTACTGAAGTTTCATGTTCAGCCATGAACTCGTTGAATGGCGGTGCAGGCTAGAAGGGCTGAATGGCCTGCTCCTGCACCTATTTTCTATGTTTCTATTAATAGCAAGAATGTCCTTCCTCAGATTAGGAGACCAAAACTGTACACAATACTCCAGGTGTGGCCTCCCCAAGACCCTGTACAACTGTAGTAAGACCTCCCTGCACCTGTACTCAAATCCTCTCGCTATGAAGGCCAACATGCCATTTGCCTTCTTCACCGCCTGCTGTACCTGTATGCCAATTTTCAATGACTGATGTACCATGACACCCACTTCTCATTGCACCTCCCCTTTTACTAATCTGTCACCATTCAGATAATAATCTGCCTTCCTGTTTTTACCACCAAAGTGGATAAGCTCACATTTATCTACATTATACCGCATCTGCCATGAATTTGCCGACTCACCTAACCTGTCCAAGTCACCCTGCAGCCTCTTAGCATCCTCCTTACAGCTCACACTGCCACCCAGCTTAGTGTCATCTGTAAACATGGAGATATTACATCCAATTCCTTCATCTAAATCATTAATGTATATTGTAAATAGCTGGGATCCCAAGGTTCCACCGTATCACCCTGCTTCAAATGGTGCAGCAGAGTGCACAGTACAAATTGTGAAATGTGTCCTCATCAAACAAATGTTAGATCCAAATTCAAAGAAACAACAGTTATAGCTGGACCACAAATTATCTAATTTTCTAATTATGTATCGTAATACTCCTCATAAAACTACTGGTAGAATACCAGCAGAATTGTTTCTCAAACAACAGCCACGAACCAGGTTCTTGTTGTTAAAGCCAAACTTGGCACAGTCAATGGAAGAGAAACAATTAAGACAGAAAGATAGAGGTAGAGTAAGAAAGAGAAGTGTGAAATTAAATCAGAAGATGAGTGTGAAGAACCATCACCATAATTGACTAAAGTGGTTACCAGGAAGAGTGGTGAAGATATGTGATCCTCGCTCATATTTGGTCAAAATGTTTGATCAGGCAAACGGTAGGTTTGTTGACATTGATAATATTTTATCTACAGATGTGGAAGGAGTTGAAAGTTGGAATGATTCAATTATTTCTGACTCATCAGATAGTCTTGTTACAAATACAGTACAGTAACTAATCCTACATCAAATATACGTGAAACAAGTCCAAGAGAAAGATAGAATTTAAGTCTGAGTCCGAGTCAGGCAGACAAACAGTCTGAAGTTGTAAAGAGTTCAAATGTAGATCAAGGGCATCCCTTGGAGGAAAACTTTCCTCAGGATCAGCCTAGAATGAGTCTAAGTTCGACACCATGTGTGGAAGGTTCCGTTTGAAAGCGAAGGTATCCTCTTCGAAGCAGAAACCTAGTGGTTAAGTTTGATTTGTAAATATGGCAAGGTAAGTCCATATCTTTTGTTATGTATAACCATGCAAGTTATGTATGATGATTGTTTATTATAATTACTTCTTCATTAAGGAGGGAGAATTGTAATATAGTTCCACCTAGTGGACTACTGCTCCACCAAGAGGACTACTGTGGCAATGCAGCCATTGCTGCAAATATCAATAAAAGCATCAGGTAGCAGGTCACCTGAGAAGTTCCTGAGTTAACAACCATCTTGGAATCTGTGTGTTTGTGAGGTTGTAAAGAATATATCACACACCTATATGTGGCTGAACACCAGCCTCCAATAAAAGCACAGGTAACAGCAAAACGGAGGAAGGGTTCCAACCAAGTGCAAGTAGTCACCTATCTCATTCCTCCCTGGCTGAAAACAAGGAGGAAGCTTGCTGAAATCAGAAGAAAGATGAATGTGAGTGTGCTCCTCACTTTTGCACACATTTCTTGTATGTATCAAGCATGGTATAAACATAATCTGAGAGAAACCACTGAACTATTGCTCAAAATCTTTAATTGTAACAAAACCAGAGGACACATTTTTCTTGCATGTGCAGGTGGGGGACATGCAACAGCAAACAAACATTCATGCTTTCAGCCCTAGACACTCCTATGCTGTTGATGGGTTTCTCAGTGGGATCAGAAGTCATGGATGTAGAGGATAACTTGGTGTCCTAAGAACCATTGCTCCTAAGGCAGCCATGATAATGGCTATTCATGTACATAATAATTCTTCCGTGGAGCACGTGCCTACCTGAACATTATTTCAGTGCGAACCCTTTCAGCTTTCTGTAGATTGATAGAAGAATCGGTGATGTCAATGTGCCCATCTGCATTTGAATGAAAACGGTGCCCTGTCCATTTGATCCTTCCTGGCCTTGCAAGCAAGCATTAGTCACTTGCTTGGCATATGTGCACTGTAGGACTGCCTGATGTGACAGATGTCTGCTGGGTCATGCGGAAGGATGCAGTGACATGGGGCTCAATTTTCCCCAGTATTTGCGGCGTTTTTTTTGAGCAGGGTGCTTTTTCTGGCCTAACTTAAAAATCCCTAATTTCCCCAATCAATTTACACCAACGTAACTTAGTTATGAATTGTTTAGGACAGTTTCTTTTTTCAGCCAAAGGGGGGGGAACCAGCCACTTACGCCACTTCTGGCCATTTAGGGAAGTTTGGCCAGCTGAGAGTTACTGCAGTTTTGATTAGGCCAGCGTATACGCCAAAAAAATGCTTTGGGGAAAATTGAGCCCATGAAAACTTGTTTCTATGAGAGGAGCTCTCCCAGGTCCTGATGTTGTCTGCAGTTCAAGCTGCAGCACATGTTACAATTCTGTAACAGCCTGTCTTATCAAACAAAGGTAGTGAAAACAAAGGTAGATCTCTTCTGATATGTCCAGCTCCAAGTAGAGGGGTTTATAAATACAGGTACCAGGGTAGTGACAGATGCAGACAAAAGGTGTCACATTGCATTTGCTTTTGTTGATCCTTTATGATCTCCTCTTCCTCATCTAAGTCATGAAGCCCATTCAGAACTACCAAAGAAATAACCTTCCTCACTGCTTTGCAAGGTGCAATTCAAATATCATCAGAAGCCAAGAATAATGATGGAAAGTATTAGCGGTGGAGGGGGGAAACAACAAAAAAACGAAATGCAGAAATGGCAGATTACACAACAAAGTCAAGTAATGCATGGGGCAAAAGATAATAAAATCTATTATAAAATGCAGTTGAAATGGTTCTCTCCCTTTAAGAAGCTTGGTCAGGCTCGATCCATGTTCCTCCCATGCCCCCATTCTATATGGGTGATGTGCATGTTGTGGACAGAGCCTCGTCTGAAGATGCAATTTGACATAAGATTTGATTTTAATTAATTACACTATTTAAATGAAGCATTGCACATCCCTGTGATGCAACTCATTCTCTTCCCCTTAAACACCAATTACAGTATGTGAGGAATTGGGTACACTTGTGAATGTAAATCCGCATATAGATCATAGAATGGTTACAGCACAGAAGGAGGCCATTCGGCCCGTCGAGCCTGTGCCGGCTCTCTGCAAGAGCACTTCAGCTAGTTCCCCGCCCTTTCCCCGTAGCCCTGTAATTTTTTTTCTTTCAGGTATTTATCCAATTCCCTTTTGAAAGCCTCCACCACACCCTCAGGCAGTGAATTCCAGATCCTAACCACTCGCTGCATAAAAAATGACCCATACTTTAAGAAGGTTATCACAAATGTATTGACTTTGCATTTTTTTTATTGCCAAGCAGTGAAAGTTATTTTCAACTTTCTAAAAGTATGCACTTTCTATCATATGTTACCAGTAAACATTGTTTTCAGCAAATTTCACATACTGAATATGAACACAATAGTGGAAAGCAATGAAAGAGAATTGTGGAACCATTCACTAAAACCAAGTCCATGTAGGAACAGAAAATAATATTTTAAAAAAGCAAAATACTGCGGATGCTGAAATCTGGAATAGAAACAGAAAATGCTGGAAATCTCAGCAGATCAGGCAGCATCTGTGGAGAGAAAGCAGAGTTAATATGTTTCGAACCATTCGTCGACTCGAATATTTTATTATTTGAAGCAGTGTTTCTGCTGAAAAGAAACAGCTTTTTTTATTGCACGCTTTGTGAATTTCTTTTTATGAAAGTATCCTGGATAGCCTTTTCCCTTTATTAACATCTTTGACCGCCCCACATGTCCTCTCTCCTATTAGAGGTATAATTTGCATGACCAGTTTCTAAGTCCCTATCAATGCAACCTGTCGTTGACCTGCTGGGCATGACTATCCTCTCTGACTGTTACTTGTCCACTGGAAAATGCTGCAGTTTGTGCTCAATGTAGATAAGAAAGTAAGTTGGGCAGGACTCAGAACTCGAGTCTATGCTCCTTTGCATTAAACATTACTGTGCTAGCTTTCAATGCCACTTCACTTCCCAAAATAGAACCTTTTCTACTGCAGTTTATTCAACGCATAATTGCAAAAAAAAAGTTAGCTACACTGTAATTGTTAGAGAACTTTTTGAATAATTTTCTAAAAGCTAAGTATTTCAGCAAAGGTTCCAAGCAATAAGTAAACACCGCATTATAAAGACAGCAATTTGATTAAGGAGACCGATAACCTAAAGCACCTTTGTATTTCATGTGACAAAAAACCTTTACTGAGGGACAACAGCTCATTGATCAGCAGTGAAGAGATGCCGGCTTTTTAAAAAAGTCAGTATAATCAAGTATCACCTTAGCACAAAGTGCATTTGATAACAAGCAGAAATTCCCACGAGGAGAAAAATCAATTTTCATTCTACAATCACAGAAGATCGACCAATGTGAACTAAAACTGAGTGTGGAGGGAGAGATGGGTCATTGAACTGGTTAAAGTGTTGGAAATATTGACAAGCTTCTGTACCTTTTATATTTGATCAAATAACAATCTCACTGCACAAATTACTGTTTAAAGAAAAGCTCAATAAAGCAACATCATCTACTAAATCATATCAAATTAGCATTAAACAATATCCAGGAACTATATCTATGTAAATATGGACCCTTCATTTCCAATGCTTTGTACTTATATCTGAAATTAGTACAGCCTACATTTGTACTTAACTTAGAATAAGGTTCGGTCTACATTTGTTGCTTGTGGCACCATGGCTGCTATGTTTACCTCCATAACAACAGTGACTACAATTCAAAAATAATTAATTGACTGTTAAGTGCTTTGGGATGTCCTGAGGATGTGAAAGGTGCTATATATTTGCATGTCCTTTTTTACATGCATATTTTCATGACTAACACATCTGGGAGTGCTGAGATTGATGTAGCAGTATAGTTAAATTCTGCAGCAGCAGCCAAGTTCATGGCACCGTGGGTGGCTCTGCTGCACAGGAGGGCAGGAAAAAGAGTGGGAGAGCTACAGTGATAGGGGATTCGCTTGTAAGAGGAATAGATAGGCGTTTCTGCGGCCGCAACCGAGACTCCAGGATGGTATGTTGCTTCCCTGGTGTAAGGGTCAAGGATGTCTCGGAGCGGGTGCAGGACATTCTGAAAAGGGTGGGTGAACAGTCAGTTGTCGTAGTGCATGTAGGTACCAACGATATAGGTAAAAAACGGGATGAGGTCCTATGATACGAATTTAGGGAGCGAGGAGCGAAATTAAGAAGTAGGACCACAAAAGTAGTAATCTCAGGATTGCTACCAGTGCCATGTGCTAGTCAGAGTAGGAATCACAGGATAGCTCAGATGAATACGTGGCTTGAGAAGTGGTGTAGAAGGGAGGGATTCAAATTCTTGGGACCGGTTCTGGGGGAGGTGGGACTAGTACAAATCGGATGGTCTGCAGCTGGGCAGGACCGGAACCAATGTCCCGGGGGAGTGTTTGCTAGTGCTGTTGGGGAAGGGTTAAACTAACATGGCAGGGAGATGGGAACCTATGCAGGGAGACAGAGGGAAATAAAATGGAGGCAGAAGCAAAATATAGAAATGAGAATAGTAAAAGTGGAGGGCAGAGAAACCCAAGACAAAAAAAAAGGGCCACATTACAGCAAAATTCTAAAGGGGCAAAAGGTGTTAAAAAGACAAGCCTGAAGGCTCTGTGCCTCAATTCGAGGAATATTCGGAGTAAGGTGGACGAATTAACTACGCAGATAGCAGTTAACGGATACGATGTAATTGGCATCACGGAGACATGGCTCCAGGGTGACCAAGGCTGGGAACTCAATACCCAGGGGTATTCAACACTTAGGACGGATAGACAGAGAGGAAAAGGAGGTGGGGTGGCGTTGCTGGTTAAAGAGGAAATTAATGCAATAATAAGGATGGACATTAGCTTGAATGATGTGGAATCGGTACGTGTGGAGCTGCAGAATACCAAAGGGCAGAAAACACTAGTGGGAGTTGTGTACAGACCACCAAACAGTAGTAGTGAGGTTGGGGACAGCAACAAACAAGAAATAAGGGATGTGTGCAATAAAGATACAGCAGTTATCATGGGCGACTTTAATCTACATATTGATTGGGCTAACCAAACTGGTAGCAATGCGGCGTAGGAAGATTTCCTGGTGTGTATTAGGGATGGTTTTCGAGACCAATATGTTGAGGAACCAACTAGAGAACAGGCCATCCGAGACTGAATGATGTGTAATGAGAAGGGACTAATTAGCAATATTTTTGTGCGAGACCCCTTGAGGAAGAGTGACCATAATATGGTAGAATTCTTTATTAAGATGGAGAGTGACACAGTTAATTCGAAAACTAGGGTCCTGAATTTAAGGAAAGGTAACTTCGATGGTATGAGGCATGAATTGGCTAGAATAGACTGACAAAGGATACGTAAAGGGTTGATGGTGGATAGGCAATGGCAAACATTTAAAGATCACATGAATGAACTTCAGTAATTATACATCCCTGTCTGGAGTAAAAATAAAACATGGAAGGTGGCTCAACCGAGGCTAACAAGGGAAATTAAGGATAGTGTTAAATTCAAGGAAGAGGCATATAAATTGGCTAGAAAAAGTAACAAACCTGAGGACTGGGAGAAATTTAGAATTCAACAGAGGAGGACTAAGGGTTTAATTAAGAGAGGGAAATTAGAGTACGAGAGGAAGCTTGCAGGGAACATAAAAACTGTCTGCAAAAGCTTCTATAAATATGTGAAGAGAAAAAGATTAGTGAAGACAAACAAACATAGGTCCCTTGCAGTTGGATTCAGGTGAATTTATAATGGGGAACAAAGAAATGGCAGACCAATTGAACAAATACTTCGGTTCTGTCTTCGCAAAGGAAGACACAAATAACCTTCCGGAAATACTAGAGGACAGTGGGTCTAGTGAGAAGGAGGAACTTATTAGGCAGGAAATTGTGTTTGGAAAATTGGTGGGATTGAAGGCTGATAAATCCCCGGGGTCTGATAGTCTGCATCCCAGAGTACTTACAGAAGTGGCCCTAGAAATAGTGGAAGCATTGGTGATCATTTTCAAACAGTCTATCGACTCTGGATCAGTTCCTATGGACTGGAGGGTAGCTAATGTAACACCACTTTTTAAAAAAGGAGGGAGAGAGAAAATGGGTAATTATAGACCGGTTAGCCTGACATCAGTAGTGGGGAAAATGTTGGACTCAATCATTAAGGATGAAATAGCAGCGCATTTGGAAAGCAGTGACAGGATCGATCCAAGTCAGCATGGATTTATGAAAGGGAAATCATGCTTGACGAATCTTCTGGAATTTTTTTGAGGATGTAACGAGCAGAGTGGACAAGGGAGAACCAGTGGGTGTGGTGTATTTGGACTTTCAAAAGGCTTTCTACAAGGTCCCGCACAAGAGATTGCTGTGCAAAATCAAAGCACAGGGTATTAGGGGTAATGTACTGACGTGGATTGAGAACTGGTTGTCAGACAGGAAGCAAAGAGTAGGAGTAAATGGGTACTTTTCAGAATGGCAGGCAGTGACTAGTGGGGTACCGCAAGGTTCTGTGCTGGGGCCCCAGCTGTTTACATTGTACATTAATGATTTAGACGAGGGGATTAAATGTAGTATCTCCAAATTTGCGGATGACACTAAGTTGGGTGGCAGTGTGAGCTGCGAGGAGGATGCTATGAGGCTGCAGAGTGACTTGGATAGGTTAGGTGAGTGGGCAAATGCATGGCAGATGAAGTATAATGTGGATAAATGTGAGGTTATCCACTTTGATGGTAAAAACAGAGAGACAGACTATTATCTGAATGGTGACAGATTAGGAAAAGGGGAGGTGCAACGAGACCTGGGTGTCATGGTACATCAGTCATTGAAGGTTGGCATGCAAGTACAGCAGGCGGTTAAGAAAGCAAATGGCATGTTGGCCTTCATAGCGAGGGGATTCGAGTACAGGGGCAGGGAGGTGTTGCTACAGTTGTACAGGGCCTTGGTGAGGCCACACCTGCAGTATTGTGTACAGTTTTGGTCTCCTAATTTGAGGAAGGACATTCTTGCTATTGAGGGAGTGCAGCGAAGATTCACCAGACTGATTCGCGGGATGGTGGGACTGACCTATCAAGAAAGACTGGATCAACTGGGCTTGTATTCACTGGAGTTCAGAAGAATGAGAGGGGACCTCATAGAAACATTAAAAATTCTGACGGGTTTAGACAGGTTAGATGCAGGAAGAATGTTTCCAATGTTGGGGAAGTCCAGAAACAGGGGTCACAGTCTAAGGATAAGGGGTAAGCCATTTAGGACCGAGATAAGGAGAAACTTCTTCACCCAGGTGAACCTGTGGAATTCTCTACCACAGAAAGTAGTTGAGGCCAATTCACTAAATATATTCAAAAGGGAGTTAGATGAAGTCCTTACTACTCGGGGGATCAAGGGGTATGGCGAGAAAGCAGGAAGGGGTACTGAAGTTGCATGTTCAGCCATGAACTCATTGAATGGCGGTGCAGGCTAGAAGGGCTGAATGGCCTACTCCTGCACCTATTTTCTATGTTTCTATGTTTCTAGGCCATTTAGGACTGAGATGAGGAGAAACTTCTTCACTCAGAGAGTAGTTAACCTGTGGCATTCCCTACCACAGAGAGTTGTTGATGCCAGTTCATTGGATATATTCAAGAGGGAGTTAGATATGGCCCTTATGGCTAAAGAGATCAAGGGGTATGGAAAGAAAGCAGGAAAGAGGTTCTGTGGGAATGATCAGCCATGATCTTATTGAATGGCGGTGCAGGCTTGAAGGGCCGAATAGCCTCCTCCTGCACCTATTTTCTATGTTTCTATGTAACACTGGTGCAAGCAATACGCTACCCTGAATGGTATGAATATAACCCTTCAGACAGAAAATAGTGCATCTGTTGTCCAAGTAAAGTTGCCGAAGAAAAATCAAGAATAAGAAAAAGTAACTAGTATTCTTATGATTTGAAAGAAGAATGATCAGTGTTTTGCAGAGGATAAATCTGGATGAGTCACATTTCACAATGAATTCTAAGGCCAATTGTCGCAATGCCATTTTCATGATGCTGTGATATTTTAGACAAAAGAAAATGCACCAAATGCTAATAAAACAACATTAAAAAGCTGAAATTTTTAAGAATAGTGCAATTCCCTTAAAGCATCATCTTAGGAGCTGCTACTGTATTACAACAAGAACATATTTGAAGTCAAAGATAGTTTTCTGTCAGTTTCTTAGATGTAATAAAACTTGGAGGCCTATATTTTTGAATATGATTGTCACAGAGGCGTTAAAATCTTTCGTAAGGTTTACAGCTGAAACAAAGAAAAGGCTTCAGTTCATGGGGCTTCTGGCTGCCATAATGTTGATTCACCTTTACACAAAATTGAAGTGCTGAGATATGATTTCTTTCCCATATAAAAACTGTAGAAAGTTGCTTTTTGGACCTATGATCAGGATAGATGAAATATCTGAATGCCTTTTATTGAACAAACATGTATTAAAATTGACAATATTTTTGAAATCAGAGAGATCCCTTCATCAGGTGGCAAGATAACAAACTGGTCATACATCCAACAACGTCATACTGAGACTTTCTATTGCCATATATGTAACTATTAATTCATCGGCTAGAAATCAAAACTGATGATAAAGATATTGACATCGCCATATTTAAATCTGAAGGAATTTAGTTCTTAGCTTTTCTCAATTCATCTGTGGGTGCTATCATACAAATGCCGAGATTACAGTAACACGTGAGGCTGTGGTAGTAAAGGTACAAGTAGGCTGCATTTTAGGCTTTTCTGTTTTTCGGGAGATAATGGTGGCGGGGAGGGAAAGTTAGTGGTCGGAAATTGTTTGAGCCTCAGTAGGTAAGTTTGGGCCCCTGCATCAAGTGGTGCAATGCTAAGAACATAAGAACATAAGAATTAGGAACAGGAGTAGGCCATCTAGCCCCTCGAGCCTGCTCCGCCATTCAACAAGATCATGGCTGATCTGGCCATGGACTCAGCTCCACTTACCCGCTCGCTCCCCTTAACCCTTAATTCCCTTATTGGTTAAAAATCTATCTATCTGTGACTTGAATACATTCAATGAGCTAGCCTCAACTGCTTCCTTGGGCAGAGAATTCCACTGATTCACAACCCTCTGGGAGAAGAAATTCCTTCTCAACTTGGTTTTAAATTGGCTCCCCCGTATTTTGAGGCTGTGCCTCCTAGTTCTAGTCTCCCTGACCAGTGGAAACAACCTCTCTGCCTCTATCATGTCTATCCCTTTCATTATTTTAAATGTTTCTATAAGATCATCCCTCATCCTTCTGAACTCCAACGAGTAAAGACTCAGTCTACTCAATCTATCGTCATAAGGTAACCCACTCATCTCCGGAATCAGCCCAGTGAATCGTCTCTGTACCCCCTCCAGAGCCAGTATATCCTTCCTTAAGTAAGGTGACCAAAACTGCACGCAGTACTCCAGGTGCGGCCTCACCAATACCCTACACAGTTGCAGCAGGACCTCCCTGCTTTTGTACTCCATCCCTCTCGCAATGAAGGCCAACATTCCATTCGCCTTCCTGATTACCTGCTGCACCTGCAAACTAACTTTTTGGGATTCATGCACAAGGACCCCCAGGTCTCTGTGCACCTCAGCATGTTGTAATTTCTCCCCATTCAAATAATATTCTCTTTTACTGTTTTTTTTCCAAGGTGGATGACCTCACACTTTCCGACATTGTATTCCATCTGCCAAACCCTCGCCCATTCGCTTAACCTATCCAAATCTCTTTGCAGCCTCTCTGTGTCCTCTACACAACCCGCTTTCCCACTAATCTTTGTGTCCTCTGCAAATTTTGTTACACTACACTCTGTCCCCTCTTCCAGGTCATCTATGTATATTGTAAACAGTTGTAGTCCCAATACCGATCCTTGTGGCACACCACTAACCACCGATTTCCAACCCGAAAAGGACCCATTTATCCTGACTCTCTGCTTTCTGTTTGCCAGCCAATTCTCTATCCATGCTAATACATTTCCTCTGACTCCGTGTACCTCTATCTTCTGCAGTAAACTTTTGTGTGGCACCTTATCGAATGCCTTTTGGAAATCTAAATACACCACATCCATCGGTACACCTCTATCCACCATGCGCGTTATATCCTCAAAGAATTCCAGTAAATTAGTTAAACATGATTTCCCCTCATGAATCCATGCTGCGTCTGCTTGATTGCACTATTCCTACCTAGATTTCCAGCTATTTCTTCCTTTATGATAGTTTCAAGCATTTTCCCCACTACAGATGTCAAACTAACCGGCCTATAGTTACCTGCCTTTTGTCTGCCCCCTTTTTTAAACAGAGGCGTTACATTAGCTGCTTTCCAATCCGCTGGTACCTCCCCAGAGTCCAGAGAATTTTGGTCGATTATAACGAATGCATCTGCTATAACTTCTGCCATCTCTTTTAATACCCTGGGATGCATTTCATCAGGATCAGGGGATTTGTCTACCTTGAGTCCCATTAGCCTGTCCAGCACTACCCCCCTAGTGATAGTGATTGTCTCAAGGTCCTCCCTTCCCACATTCCTGTGACCAGCAATTTTTGGCATGGTTTCTGTATCTTCCACTGTGAAGACCGAAGCAAAATAATTGTTTAAGGTCTCAGCCATTTCCACATTTCCCATTATTAAATCCCCCTTCTCATCTTCTAATGGACCAACATTTACTTTAGTCACTCACTTCCGTTTTATATATCGGTAAAAGCTTTTACTATCTGTTTTTATGTTTTACGCAAGTTTACCTTCGTAATCTATCTTTCCTTTCTTTATTGCTTTCTTAGTCATTCTTTGCTGTTGTTTAAAATTTTCCCAATCTTCTAGTTTCCCACTAACCTTGGCCACCTTATACGCACTGGTCTTTAATTTGATACTCTCCTTTATTTCCTTGGTTATCCACGGCTGGTTATCCCTTCTCTTACCGCTCTTCTTTTGCACTGGAATATATTTTTGTTGCGCACTATGAAAGAGCTCCTTAAAAGTCCTCCACTGTTCCTCAATTGTGCCACCGTTTAGTCTGTGTTTCCAGTCTACTTTAGCCAACTCTGCCCTCATCCCACTGTAGTCCCCTTTGTTTTAGCATAGTACCTCATTTCTGACAAAACTTCCTCACCCTCAATCTGTATTACAAATTCAACCATACTGTGATCACTCATTCCGAGAGGATCTTTTACTCGGAGATCGTTTATTTTTCCTGTCTCATTACACAGGACCAGATCTAAGATAGCTTGCTCCCTTGTAGGTTCTGTAAGAAACAATCCCATATGCATTCTATGAATTCCTCCTCCAGGCTACCCCATGCGATTTGATTTGACCAATCGATATGTAGGTTAAAATCCCCCATGACTACTGCCGTTCCTTTTTCACATGCCTCCATTATTCCCTTGATTATTGCCCGCCCCACCGTGAAGTTATTATTTGGGGACCTATAAACTACGCCCACTAGTGACTTTTTCCCCTTACTATCTCCAATCTCCACCCACAATGATTCAACATTTTGTTCATTCGAGCCAATATCGTCTCTCACAACTGCCCTGATATCATCCTTTATTAACAGAGCTACCCCACCTCCTTTCCCTTCTTGTCTATCTTTCCGAATCGTCAGATACCCCTGTATGTTTAATTCCCAGTCTTGGCCACCCTGCAACCATGTTTCTGTAATGGCCACCAAATCAAGGGAGGAATTGTACACCTCTCTTGGCGCAGGGATAAGAAGCTCCCGAGCTAAAGAGCCAGCCTGGGAGCGCACCGAGAGATGCCTGGAGGCAGGAGATAAAATCTATAAAAAAACAACAAAAACATTCCCAAAACATTGCCCACGCCACCACAACACAAATCTCAAAAAAAAATTAAAGAAAAAACAATCACACTTATCTTAGGAGTCCATTACTCAGCTCTTCGCCAACAGGATGGTTGGATCCCTGATTTCCCAGGCGGTCATTGCGAGACGTGCTTCTGGGCGGACAGGTCAGGCAGGAGTTCAAACTTGCGCTGATGTCACAACCAGGGGCGTTGCGCACCAGCGCAGCTCTTCCAGGCAGTTATGCTTCACGCCGCCGCAAATCCAGACCCGAGGAACGCTGTGGGTCGCTGGAGGCTGACCACCAGCCAGAAGACCTCACTGCCACCTTTGCCGCTGCTCTGGGGCGAAAAACGGAGCACAGAAGACCCAAAAATCCAGCCCAAGAGGTAACATACTCCAAAGTGTAAAGTGAATGGAGTAGAGAAAACAAAATTAAATAAGAACAAAAATCAAATGGCTGGTTAAAAATATTAACAATGGCCGACACCATAATAAATCCACACTGACAAAACAAATTGACAAGTTTTTCTCTCTTTCTGCTTTTATGCCTCCTCCACAAGTACATTCTCCTCAATTTGTGCCTTGCTTCATAATCATTGACTTTATCCAACCTCCTGGTCTCTACTATCTAAACCTTCAAAGACACTGATGCTGAGAGTGCAGAATAACAGGAGACACTACACTTTCTAGACAGACTTTCTTTTCTAGACAGGAGGAAAGTTCTGAGTTACAGATAAAAAGTCCAAGATGCAGCAATCACAAAAAACCATTTTCCTCATGTTGCTTCAAATATTTATGGAAGCTAATACTCCTTCAGTCTGGAAGTCTATATCAGCCATGGCACAGCTTCAGACAGTGCATTTAATGTGCTCCAGGGATACATATCAGAGAGTTAAGATGTGCGGTTAAAGAGCTATTGCACTGAAATAACAAACTAATTTTCAATGAGTGCAACAAGTGCACAATCAATGGTAGTTCAAGGCCTATGGAGTACAGCAGGTAATTCGATGGACTTCCAGAATTTCATGATAAAATGGATAAAGGGCTAGACTTACCACTAATGGTCACTATTGCCCAAAAATGGGCGATAATTCCAGCCTTTGTGCTTTTTTTATTTTTCAGGATCGCTGCAATATTGCCCATTTTAAAAAACGCTAGTTTTGCCTTTTTAATTTGGGCGATAGCCTTAGCGATGTGAAATGGGCCTTAGCGAAGTACTCAGTGATGCAAAGCTGGCGTCCATAGCAACGGCCATTGTGCACTTGCGTGTTTTTTTTCACGGGGGTTGACAGAGAGAACAGGGGACCTGGTCCCCATCAATAATATTATAGAACCTTTCTTTTATTCTAGCCTCTGTTACTTTATAAAATAAAATATATCAGCCAACTGAAGTGAACTCCATTTCCTTCCTCATGGGATGACATACCCTCGTTCTGCTTCTACTTGAACTGTGGACCAGAGTGGGGGGGGGGGGGGGGAATTCATGATTAATATTAACCCTGACATTACAACAATGTACTTGAATATAATTTTTCTTATTTTATTCTCCTATCTCTATTCTGCAGCATGTGATTAGTGATCAATACTGGTTGAGAAATTCCATTATGAGCACTATTCTCGGCCTTGCACGAGGATGACGTCATATTTTTTTTTAAATTGGCCAGGCGATGCAGCTCATTCATGTGTGCTGAAAGTTGGGCTGGCGATAAATGGGCTATAATCGGGCGCTAGTTTCCACTTTTCAGCAAATATGGGCAATAGCCTGTATTTCAGCTCTTATATGGATGCTAAATGGGCGTTAAATGGGCTATGATGTGCCGAAAGTCTAGCCCTGTTTTAGTTCATATTACCTTGGCTCAGTTGATTGCACTTTCGCCTCTAAGGCAGGAGGTTGTAGATTCAAATCCCACTCCAAAGATTTGAGCACATAATCTAAGCTGACACTTCAGTGTAGTATTGCGGAAATGCTGCACTGTTGAAAGTGCTGTCTTTCAAATTAGATGCTCCTAGATGGACGTAAAGGAACCCTGGCTCTATTTCAAAGAAGAGTTGGGAGTTCTCCCCAGTCTCCCCAGTGCCTTGGCCAACATCATTAAAAAAGTGATTATCTGGTCATTATCTTATTGCTGTATGAGGGACCTTGGTGGAAATTGGCTCATATCCTACATTACAACAGTGACTACATTTTAAAAGTATTTAATTTGTTGTAAATTGCTTTGGGACATCCTAAGGTCATGTAAGGCGCTATATAAATGCAAGTTTTTTCTTCTTACTAACAAGATGTTCACTTTATTACAGCACGGAAATGTGCAAATTATTCTTTAAATGAAGACAGCTTAACTCTCAAATACATGACCCACAACCAAATAATGGCATTCTCACATTGAAAATACTGTGACTGCACAAATGTGATAAGGTACGGATACTAGATTATTAGATTAATATATTAGATTAATTTACTTTTATTAATGTAGAATAATCTTTACTCTTCTGCATATTCTGTTCTGATAAGAATCAGCTAAATTATCACCAGATTGTCTCAAAAACCTACAAGGAAAAGACATTGCTGTTTTGAAATAGGTTGATAAATGAAAATAATGACAACAGTAAATTACAAGTGGCTTGATGGTGTGGTAAAAGAGGTACATTAGATCTCCCTGTTTGTGAATATAAATATGCACAGAAATCCAGCTCACACTGGAGAATTTTGAGAGTCACTATTCCTGTCTAGATGTTTTGGGAGGAGCTGATAATTTGATTTGAGCTTCCTCTACATAGGTTTACTAACAATCTAGCCAGGGTGTGAGTGCTTGCATATTGTGCTAGGGATCCTGCAGATTATCCTTCCTATGCTGATGATATTCCTTGATGCCAATGGTAATCACAAGATATCAAAAACTTCCTACCTTGGAATTATATTGGTGAAGAAAAATTAAAATTTTTTTTGTTTTGTTGCCTTAATAAGATTCGGTGTTCTGTTCTGGTAGCCAAAGACTGATAGTCACAATATAAATTTATTACCCAGGCTTGTCTTATTTTCTTTGATTAGTTAGAGGCCCTGCAATGTTTATTGGGAGCTATAGACTGGTCATAGCTTCTGAACAATTAGATTACAGTTCTCAATATATATAGACTAATATTCTAATGTTTACATTTTTCTCTCAGTGCGATGCTAAGGATGCACTGGGAGAGCACTAAGTTTTTGGCAGCTAGACTTCCAATAACAGCAGATAGTTTTCTTTATGTAGCATCAGAGTGAGTCACAGGACATGGGTGAGAAAAAACAGGTGGTGGTGACAGATTGGGATTCATTCCTTTCCAAGTCTCAGCATACCTGAATCATGCCTGAATCACACTGGTTGGAAAATCTAGTGCCAAATTCTGTTTTATGCAGGTAATGATGCAGCTCGTTTCAAAGCAGTTAACTGATGTAACATTAATTGCTGATTGGAATCTATTCCAGATATCTACTGTTCTATGGACAAAACCTTCACAGTTTATCTTGAACAACATTTAGATCATTCATGTCTTTTATTATTTTAAAGAATCTGGATCATGTCTTCTGTCAGTCTTTTCCCTAATGAGGCTGGTCATAACATTTATCCGCATTAGAATCTATCTGCTATCCAAAGGCCACTCATTTAATTTGTTCAGATTCATCTTAATATAGATAGTCTCTTTTACACTGGTCCCCTATCATGTAGCTTCAGATATTCAACAAATGTTATAATTAGAAGTTTATTTAAGAACAATGTAAAAAGCATAGGACCCAGAAGAACCCCTGATAGCTTCACAAGTTTCTGTCTTAAGACAAAGCATTATCCATTTCTCTTCACTCTCTGCTTTCTGTTGCCAAACCAATTTTCAATCTATCCAATTCAATTTGTCATTAATTATGAATACTTTTAAGAGTTCCTCGTGTGCAGAACTTTATGAAATACCTTCGGAAAGTCTAAGTAAAATAGATTCACTGGATGACATACATCTGTTGACCCAGTTAGCTCTTCAAAGAAATCCAGTAGATTGATGAGGTATGACCCCTTGTTTCAAAGTCCCTTCTGACTATAATTTGTGACCTCAATGCTCTTTAGATGAATATTGATAGCATCTTGTAAAGTGAATGGACCCAGTAGACTACAATCTGTAAGTGGATAGACAGCTAACCTTAATAACAGACAGGATTATATTACAAAGGTGATTTTACAAAATCACTTCCCTGGTGATCGGCCTCACCTGGACACAGCAAAGGCTATGGGCCCCGACAACACCCCAGCTGTCGTGTTGAAGACTTGTGCTCCAGAACTAGCCGCGCCTCTAGCCAAGCTGTTCCAGTACAGCTACAACACTGACATCTACCTGACAATGCGGAAAACTGCCTAGGTATGTAATGTCGACAAAGAGCAGGACAAATCCAATCTAGCCAATTACCGCCCATCAGTCTACTCTCAATCATCAGCAAAGTGATGGAAGGTGTCATCAACAGTGCTATCAAGCGCTTACTCACTAATAACCTGCTCACCGATGCTCAGTTTGGGATCCGCCAGGACCACTCGGCTTCAGACCTCAATACAACCTTGGTCCAAACATGGACAAAAGAGCTGAACTCCAGAGGTGAGGTCAGAGTGACTGCCCTTGACACCAACGCAGCATTTGACTGAGTGTGGCATCAAGCAGCCCTAGTAAAATTGAAGTCAATGGGAATTTGGAGAAAACTCTCCACTGGCTGGAGTCATACCTAGCACAAAGGAAGATGGTTGTGTTGTTGAAGGTCAATCATCACAGCCCCAGAACATTGCTGCAGGTGTTCCTCAGGGCAGTGCCCTAGGCCTAACCATCTTTGGTTGCTTCATCAATGACCTACCCTCCATCATAAGGTCAGAAGTGGGGATGATCGCTGATGATTGCAGTGTTCAGTTCCATTCGCAACTCCTCAGAAAATGAAACAGTCCATGCCCACATGCAACAAGACCTGGACAACATTCAGGCTTGGGCTGATAAATGGCAAGTTACATTTGCGCCACACAAGTGCTAGGCAATGGCCATCTCCAACAAGCAAGAGTCTAACCACCTCCCCTTGATATTCAATGGCATTACCATCACCGAATCCCCCACTATCAACATCCTGGGGAGTCACCATTGACCAGAAACTTAACTGGACCAGCCACATAATACTGTGGCAACAAGAGCGGGTCAGAAGCTGGATATTCTGCGGTGAGTGTCTCACCTCCTGACTCCCCATCTACAAGGCATAAGTCAGGAGTGTGATGGAGTATATTGCACTTGCCTGGATGAGTGCAACTCTAACAACACCCAAGAAGCTCAACACCATCCAGGACAAAGCAGCCTGCTTGATTGGCACACCATCCACCACCTTCAAAATTCACTCCCTCCATCACCTGCGCACTGTGGCTGCAGTGTGTACCATCTGGAAGATGCACTGCAGCAACTCGCCACGGCTTCTTCGGCAGCACCTCCCAAACCTGCGACCTCCACCACCTAGAAGGACAGGGGTAGCAGGTGCATGGTGACATCATCACCTGCAAGTTCCCCTCCAAGTTACACATCATCCTGACTTGGAAATATATCGTTGTTCCTTCATCGTAGCTGGGTCAAAATCATAGAACTTCCTCCTTAACAGCACTGTGGGAGTACCTTCACCACAAGGACTGCAGCGGTTCAAGAAGGCAGCTCACCACCACCTTCTCAAGGACAATTAAGGATTGGCACTAAATGCTGGCCTTGCCACCGACACTCACATCCTGGAACGAATAGTTTTAAAAAGTAGCACACATCAGGAATTTGACCGTGCACCTTCAATGATTTTTTTTGACCTGTGGCACAGATGGCTACTGAGAAAGAGACTACAGGGTAAATTTTATGAATTCATGTTCCAAGCGCTAAGCTTTGCTTGCTGGGAGTGCATACCAGGAATTCAGGCACAGAGGTCAATGGGACCCGCAGGATTTTCTGTCCGTTACAGATGGTTAAACCTAAAGGGCTGACGTCCTTTGTGCCTGGAATCTAGATATATGCTACTGATAGTCAAAGTTTCATGCCGGAAGTGTAAATTCATAAAATAAACCATCAGTCAAGTTGCTTCAGCTGCTCCCTCTGCCCATGATGCCAAACCTCTGCCTTGTTCCATCTCCTCCCCAGTCCTGAACCTTCTTCCCACTAATTCCCCCACAAGTTCATTTCATCCAATAGAGCTAATGGCTGCTCCTTTTACCCCATTCCTACCAAATTCCAGACAATCTAACTTGCAGACATCTTAAATTGTTTCCTTTCATTAGGCTCTGTCCCCCTCCCTTTCAAAACTGCTGTCATCAACCCCTTCTCAAAAAGATCCTCTCTTGACCCCTCTACCCTTACCAATGATTGCCCTTTATCTGGCCTCTATTTGCTTTCCAAGACCCTTGAACATGTTCCTGCCTCCCAGATCCCTCCTCACATCTCCCATAACACCAGTTGTTCCCCTTCAGTCAAGTTTTCACACCTCCCACAGGAGCAAAATGGCCCTAATCATAGACATGAATGACATTCTCTGAGACTGTGTCCATGGTGCATTAATGCTCATCATCCTCGAGATTTTGGTAGCCCTTGACACAGTTGATCATGTTGTCCTCCTCTGATGCTTGTCCTCCACTGTCCTGTTCTGTGGGAATGCAGTTGCTTGTTTCCATAATTCCTTATCCAATCATAGCATCTCTCCCAACCCTTGCACCATTACTTCTGGTGTCCTCCAAGGATCCATTCACGTCTTCTTCATCTACATGCTGCCCTTGGCAACATCAACTGAAGCTATGGGGTTAGCTTCCATATGTATGCTGATGACAGCAGCTCTACCTCCTTACCAACTCTCTCAATTCCTCCACAGCCTTTGTTGTTAGATTGCTTTTCCAACATCTCATTTTGGATGAGCCGCATTTTCTTCCAGCTAAACATTGGGAAGACTGAATCCTTTGGGCTAGATTTTCCACTTTTGTGCTTATCGCCCAAAAATGGCGTTGGCGGTTAAAAAAGGGGTTTTCAGATCACCGGCTTCTTGCCCATTCTCAAAGCACCTAGACTCCATTTTTGAAAATGGGTGTTACCACGAGCGATATGAAATGGGCGGTAGCATTAAATCGCGCTGACTTTCTGCCATAAAGTGTCACCGTCCTTAGCAATGGCATGGCAACGCTCAATTCCCACAATTCAGGAGGTCAAGGGTCATCATGACATGCGCAGAAGAGGAGACAGAGAGAGAGGGAGATCAGAGGGACTGAAAGCATGTGTGGCTGTGGTGTGTGCTTGTTTGGCTGTTGTAGGAGGCACGAGGGAGATTCACCAGCAGCAAAAAGCCTACTAAGCACCAATGACATAGTTGACACCGAGTTTTTGTCCAATAAGTAAGATATAACATGGAAGGGATGGTGGAGGCCCTGGAGCAGGTAGCCAGGAACACTGGTGGCAGAGGGCTCCCAGTGGTCCCAGAGCGCGGCACTGCACCCCAAGGTGCCGCACCCCCATTGCAAACCACATTTGAGAGCCAGCAGCAACAGCTTGCTTCTGGCTCGGATCATGTTCCCAGCTCAGGACCGTCCTCTCCCGTATCCGTCCAAGCAGCTTTTCAGCCGTCATCCCTCACCCCCCTCCCCAATGAAGCATAGCCTGAGGAGCTCCTCGGCTAGGCGGCTTGGAGTCAGGAGGGGAAGGGGAAGGGGAAGGAGTAGAGGTAGGGAGGAGAAGCAGGGGCGGGGGGGGAAGGGTTGGTTTGTACAGAAATAGTGATGATTTCAGACTAATGTTTGGTTTAAATGTTTTTTATTTAACAAAACCTTGTAGCACACTGGCTCAGATAGCTGCACCATTACACACTGGTGATTCCTTAACATCAAAGGCTATAATCACACTTAACTTCAATTATCTTAAACTTTAACTGTCACCAAGGTGATGCCCACCATTGATGTATGACCTGCACACCCAGCAGTGTGTCAGCCTTGTGAATAACACCAACGTTCTTTCAGGCAAAGCATCATTGATGAGCTTCTGACGTAAGGCTCTTGCAGCTCTCATGCCACCACGGGTCCTTTCATGAGGTCTACAGGGGGGCGGGGGCATGGCTTCAGCGTCAGCCTGATTGTCTGGGCCGATGGCAGCGTCCACCTCCTTGTCCTCTTCTTCCTCTCTCTGGTGAGGTGGACTGTCAGACTCATCAGGCAATTCTTGTCCCCTCCTGATAACCAAGTTGTGCAGCATGGAGCACACCACCATAAATTGAGCTACCTGCTCAGGGTAGTATTGGAAGTCAACTCTTGAGTGGTCCAGGCATCTAAAGCGCTGCTTCAGCACTCCAATGGTTTTCTCTACAATATTGTGAGTGGCTCTGTGGCTCTCGTTGTATTGCCGCTCGGCTTCGGTATGGGTATTACGCACGGGGGTCATCAGCCCAGGTGGTGAGGCCATATCCTTTATCATCAAGCATCCAGCATTGACCTTGTGGCTGATTGTTAAACAAGTCAAATACAGTGCTCTCATGTAAGATGTGAGCATCATGGATGCTGCCCGGAAATTGAGCATTCACTGCCAGTATAATTTACTGGTGGTCGACAATCAGGGAGTGGAATCCCTTGCGGTTCCTGAAAATCTCTGCATCCTGAAAAGGTGCCCGCATCGTGATGTGCGTACAGTCTATTGTTTCTGCACCTTGGGGAAGTTTGCAATTTTGGAGAATCCTAGAGCCCTCTCACTCTGTGCCTCCCAGGTCATCGGGAAGCTGATCAAGTCCCTCCTGCGTGCATACAGGGCTTCAGTGGCCTGTTTAATGCAGCGACGTGTGACATGCCGAGAATGTCCGCAAATGTCTCCATCCTGTTCAAAACTGAGCTGGACCTCCAACCTCTCATCATTTTTATCACAAAGAATGCTTACTTCCACCTCCATAACATCACCTGCCTCCATCCCTAGTCAGTCAATCTACAGCTGAAATGCTCAATCACATCTTTATCTCTTTCAGACTTGATTACTCCAATGCTCAGCTAGATGGTCTCCTATCCTCCAACTCCACAAACATTAACTCACAGAAACCTCTGCTGCCCATATCCGATCCCAAACCAAGTCCTTCTCGCCCCTCACACCAATACATTGGCTCCTAGTCCCCCAACAACTTAAATTTAAAATTTTCATCTATGCATGGCCTCTCCTCTGCTTAACCCTTTACTTCTTCCACTACCTTTGAGGGGCGATAAGCCCAATTCAGCAGCGGGGGCGGTACTTATGCGCTGGGTGCTAAAAGTCCCAGTCCCGCAAGGTTACCTCCCCCAATCAGGGCGTGGGGCAATTTCGCCCCCTTGGTGCCTATACTAACATATGAATAATGATCATTTGGACAAGATATTGGAGAACTGTGGCTGCTGCAATAGTAAACCAGCGAAAGTTGCTGTCATCAGAGAACCTGTAAGTGGGGAGGGATGAAATAATGCATACAATGAAAAAGGTAATTTTCTAAAATTCTAATGGTATTTAGAAAATCAGATAATTTGCATCATTTTTAGACTATTCAGAAAAAAGTCTTGTAAAATTTTTGAGCAACATAGACTACTCCTGTCATAATGCTCAGAATGAATTCTATCGCACTGAGAAACAAGAGTCGGCAACAAATCCATTTAAATGAGCCCAGCATGTTAATTTGGCAGAATAAGCTTGCACATTGTGTTGCCAAATAAGAAATATTTTTTGCTCTGTGGTGCATGGAATAGCATGGTGCAGGAGTGGCACCATTGCAATTAGCTCAAATAAAACGTCCCCTGTTGAAACCTTTTTTTATGTTCTTTCCAGCTTAGAAGAGATGCTAACTCAGCTGAAACAATGCTCACAGCTGGTAAGTAATGAAAACACTCATCTGACACCAATAACACAGTGATGGGGTTGATTGGCTGACACCGCACAGAATATCTCTTACACGCCTCCTCAATCAAACTTGATTTTAACCAATCAGAGTTTGTATTTTCAAACAGTTTGATTGAATAATGAATGAGGCCCAAATGTGTTATTTCCCAAAATGAACTTGATTACAATCAGGCACTTCAAGGCTAGAACCTTTCAATGTGGTAAATGATCAGCGTTTTGTTCATTTCTGGCATTGACTTGAGAAAGCTTTTAAGGGATAATTTTATGAGTTTACATTTCCAACCAACAGCCTTGTCTATCAATTATGCATGAAGGGAATTCGGAAGCAAATTAATGGTAGTAAATTGTCTGGGGCACATGCCCAAATTTCTAATATGTGCTCCTGATGGACAAGCCTCCAGGCTGTGAACCTAAACTCATAAAACTATCCCAATAGGGTAATATTGGTCAATGCTGGCTGTGTGGTAACATTAAGGGCTGGATTTTAGGCTTTTATGTTTTTGGGGCGGGGCGGGAAAGTTAGCGGCTGGGAATAGTTTGCGCCTCAGTCGGTAAGTTTGGGCATCTGGGCTCTGCGTCAGAGGTGCAGTGCTAATGGAGGCATTGTACACCTCTCTTTGTACAAGGATGGGAAACTCCCGAGCTAAAGAGCCAGCCCGGCAGCACAAAAAACACAAAAACATTCCTAAAACATTGCCCATGCCACCTCAACACAAATCGCGAAAAAACATTAGAAAAAAAAACAATCACACTCACCTTAGGAGTTCATTACTCACCTCTTCACCAACGAGATGGTTGGACCGCCCTGATTTACCTGGCGGTCATTGCGAGGCGCACTTCCAAGCAGATGGGACGGGCAGGAGTTCAAACTCTCACTGGTGTCACAACCAGGGGCGTTGCTCTTCTGGGTAGTGCTGCTCTACGCTGCGCTAAAGTGGACCCAAAGATCCCTGGTGATTGACAGCCCGCCCAGAAGACCCCATCGCCACCATTGCCACCACTCCGGGCGAAAAACGGAGCGCAGAAGACCAGAAAATCCAGCTCTTGATGTATTAGTATTTCAACTATGGAAAAACTCAATAAATCCTTGCTCTTAAGAACAATTGGATAGATCTTAACTTGTGCAACAGTGTAAGATGTGTTACAGTGAGTCAGTAGCGTGTCTTACATCTTTTCCGATGTTTATTTCCATTGCAGTCAAGGGTTTTAAAAATTGAGAGTGAAGTAAAGCAGGCTATCGATTCACTATCACGCATTTTACACTATTGCACAAAGTCAGGATCTGCTCCAATCAATGGATAATATATTTGATGGGAGCCAGCCATAAAGCCTCTCCATTGATTTTCCTATTGACTGGAATTGAGCATTGCAGAAATCAGGGAGACAAGGAGAGCTAATCATTTAGTGGTCTTTCTCCATGAGTTAACAGCAAGGGAGATTCTCTTTAGAGCTTACGGCACTGTATAATGTCTGGGAGAAGGTAGCAAAGCATGTGAATTTCTCACATGTGCATACATCATGGCAGCAGTTGAGAAAGAAATTTGTACAACTCAGGAAAGCACTTTGCCTACTTTTAGTATATGACCTTACAATAAATGTTGATAACACCTCACCTTGATACAGTATCATACAGTCAACATGCACAACATTCAGGTAATTGTTCACCTGGTTGTGAAATGCACATGCATCTCCACATTACTGGAACAGAAATATACCAATACATGGACTCACATATGGTTGTTTGGGCAATTTATATCCCTTTCGTATAGTTTCACCAACATATAATAGGTGAAATTGAACGTGAACTAGAAAGGGACCTCACAATTGTATCCATTGGCTCATTATGAGAAAATGGCCCCTCAAACTGTGGGTAAGAAGTAAGGCCAAAATGTGAGTATGGAAGCCCCCTCCAAGCTCATAACTGTGGGTAACATCTTTTGCCTTTTGCGCTTTCTTCCACCTACTTACCCACTCACTCATTCACTGATATACAAACATGAATAGAGCCCTTAATGAACAAAGTGGCTATTTGAACTGTGCTTTTGCTGTGGAGTCCCCATCCCCAATGCCTCCCGCCCGAACCGGAAGTGCCAGAACAGGAAGTGCGACCCCGGACAGGAAGTAGATCCTGCATTCAGTCCGACCACGTTCAGGGTGGGGAGAGAGCGCCTGGGGAGAGAGAGAGATCCTGGTGGGGAGAGAAGCTGCTGACCAGGGACAGAAGTGGCCGGGTGAGTGGGGAGAGAAGCAGCTTAGTGGGTTAGCACATTGCCCTTTCAGTCTGGGACTTGGGGTTAAAACCATTTTTGCTAATGGGATGAAAGTCTCCTCTCATTGTTGGGCTTTAAGGTGCTTATGTGAAAAAAGCTTGGACATTGTCAACATAGTTCCTAATAGGCACACACCTACCGCACAAAACAGCCTATATTTCAGTACACATGGACAGACTCAATCAGAAAACAATATAAGAATGGTGTCTGTGGGAAGCAGAAACAAAATTTTGACACCTTCTAATGGTGTAGTTAAAGAACATTGTTGGCAAGTAAAGGTAGATTTATTCCTTATTTGGCCATGCTACACCTGACTTGGTGGTGCATTAGGCAGTCAAATTGGAAGAGCGCTACTTTTCTCAGCACTTACATCCATTCCAAGGTAGATGTGAAAACTTACGCTATACATTTCCTTTATTAAACAAATATTACATAGTTAAGGAAATATGCATAAATATATTTAATTATTAAACTCTTTCAGATGCATTTAAAGTTTAAGGGAGAGTTTTAAATTGTGACAATTATTAATTCTTTTTTTATAAATCAGTAATGTGCCTCTCAAAGTATCTCTGGCTCATTACATTTTCTTCCAGAAATGAGTGCACCACCTTCTTTTGTAACTACCCATGGGACACATGTTAATGGTTCTCCAGCAAGCATCATAATGGAGCCACAATCACATTAGAATGATATCAACACATTTCACCACACACAGCAACTCTGCAGGGATCAGTTAATTTGTGCCACAGTAAGCTGTAAAGTTCAGAGCCATAAACCTGCCTGAACAAATTGAAAAGAGGTTTAAATCTTTCCAATATTAATTTTTTACTCAGTATCATTGTGAAATTATTGTTTCAGTGACAATGATTTCACTGAGATTGTGGGGGCGAAATTGGGCTACTGTACACCTGCTGTTGGCGCCTCCAGGGGGCCCTAATGGGGTGCAAATGGGTTTTCGCCTGGCGGGGGGGAAGGGGTAAACCGACAGCACCTCGCTCCCGCAGGTAGCACCCCAGGCCGCTGCGCCGGCAATGTTGATATCAACGCCAGCCTTAAGGGCCACAAATGGGGCCCGCACTTCACTCGTGGGCCGAAAGTTAAAGGGGAGGTGCGCGCCACCATCTTTTTCTCACAGCCGATTTACTGGTCCGGCCTTCATTTTGCGGGGTCTGTGCCACGATGGTGAAGCCCGGCACTCCGCTTTTGTGCCGGGCTGCGGCCATGGCACCCCACTTTCCCAGTGGCCCAGTGGAGGCCCCTCACCCCACTGCAAAGCTCGCAGCGTGCTCCCCCTTTAACAGAAGGGGAGAGCCCTGTGCTGATGTCAGCGCTACTTGGATAGGCCAGGTAGCTCTGCAACATTCGCGCGCTTACCGCCCCAGTACCGCCCCCGAGAGGAAGTGGAGCACCCGTCATTGCGCTCCACTTCCTCTCGGTGGCGGTAACCCAAATTCCACTGCTGGGGTGGGACTTCTGCACAAATTATGTGCACTTGTTTTGAACGTGTTTACTTTTTCCAAAATTTAGATCCATGAAAATCATTTTAAAAATATAAATTGAAAATATTATTATAGTAGGATATGTTACTAACTTGGGTTATAGACTATCATATCATCTTAAGTGAGGATTGCTTTCTACATTCCGCTTCTTAATTGATTTGGAAGTATCTGATAAATACAGGCTATAAAAGGGAAAAAAAACTAGATTACATCAGTCTCATGTTTTGATTGAGCGCTAAACAGCTGTCATTTTGCCATTTTACTACAGCCAATTTAATATCAACAAATAACACACCTTCAGGGGATAACAGCTCAAGCACAATATTGGATCTTAATTATTGAATAAATGAAGCATGACACATTATAACTCAACGCAACCTAACCCAGCCAGTAAAATCTAATGGCATTGCTGTACGACATGCAAGGGAAGCACCACTGACATGGAATTTAATTTCTTCTTCACATTATAGTCCCATAAAAGCGCACTTCAGTATTATGATTTCTTTATAGTCAAATCTGTCTGATAAATTGTTTTTAAATCTTTTAATGGTTACTTCCTTAAAATGCAAAAACCCTTTGTCAGTGAGGTTAATCCACTTCCAAGAGGTGACCAAAGCAAATAACAAAAAATAACAGCCAATTAAAAAAAAGCTCTTGCATGCAATCTGCCACTTGCTGTGTTGAGAGTCTAGATGTAGCTGTCCTTTCATCTCAACGTTTTGAGCACTCTCAACCAATCTTCTCATGGACACAAGTCCACAGTGTCGCTGCTGCATTTGCATCTGCAGCATTTACACTACTGGGGGTAGATCTTGACTTTGTGTGATAGTGTAAAATGGGTGGTATCTCAACCTAAAACAGGCTGCACAGAACCAAGATTTACCCCTTGTACTTTTTGGACAGATGGCTTGGTCACCAGTGGGCATTAGAACATAGAAACATAGAAAATAGGTGCAGGAGTAGGCCATTTGGCCCTTCGAGCCTGCACCACCATTCAATAAGATCATGGCTGATCATTCCCTCAATACCCCTTTTCCTGCTTTCTCTCCATATCCCTTGATCCCCTTAGCTGTAAGGGCCATATCTAACTCCCTCTTGAATATATCCAATGAACTGGCATCAATGACTCTCTGTGGCAGGGAATTCCATAGGTTAACAACTCTCTGAGTGAAGAAGTTTCTCCTCATCTCAGTCCTTAATGACCTACCCCTTATCCTAAGACTGTGTCCCCTGGTTCTGGACTTCCCCAACATCGGGAACATTCTACCTACATCTAACCTGTCCTGTCCCATCAGAATCTTGTTTGTTTCTATGAGACCCCCTCTCATCCTTCTAAACTCCAATGTATAAAGGCCCAGGTGATCCAGTCTCTCCTCATATGTCAGTCCAGCCATCCTGGGAATCAGTCTGGTGAACCTTCGCTGCACTCCCTCAATAGCAAGAATGTTCTTCCTCAGATTAGGAGACTAAAACTGAACACAATATTCCAGGTGAGGCCTCACCAAGGCCCTGTACAACTGCAGTAAGACCTCCCTGCTCCTATACTCAAACCCCCTAGCTATGAAGGCCAACATACCATTTGCCTTCCTCACTGCCTGCTGTACCTGTATGCCAACTTTCAGTGACTGATGAACCATGACACCCAGGTCTCATTGCACCTCCCATTTTCCTAATCTGCCGCCATTCAGATAATATTCGGTCTTCGTGTTTTTGCCCCCAAAGTGGATAACCTCACATTTACCCACATTATACTGCATCTGCCATGCATTTGCCCACTCACTTAACCTGTCCAAGTCACCCTGCAGCCTCTTAGAGTCCCCCTCACAGCTCACACCACCACCCAATTTAGTGTCATCTGCAAACTTGGAGATATTACACTCAATTCCTTCAAGTAAATCATTGATATATATTGTAAAGAGCTGGGGTCCCAGCACTGAGCCCTGCGGCACTCCACTAGTCACTGCCTACCATTCTGAAAAGGACCCGTTTATCCAGACTCTCTGCTTCCTGTCTGCCAACCAGTTTTCTATCCACGTCAGTATATTACCCCCAATACCATGTGCTTTGATTTTGCACACCAATCTCTTGTGTGGGACCTTGTCAAAAGCCTTTTGAAAGTCCAAATACACCACATCCACTGGTTCTCCCTTGTCCACTCTACTAGTTACATCCTCAAAAAATTCCAGAAGATTCGTCAAACATGATTTCGCCTTCATAAATCCATGCTGACTTGGACTGATCCTGTCACTGCTTTCCAAATGCGCTGCTATTTCATCCTTAATAATTGATTCCAACATTTTCCCCACTACTGATGCCAGGCTATCCGATCTGTAATTACTCGCTTTCTCTCTCCCTCCCTTTTTAAAAAGTGGTGTTACATTAGCTACCCTCCAGTCCATAGGAACTGATCCAGAGTCGATAGACTGTTGGAAAATGATAACCAATGCAGCCACTATTTCTAGGGCCATTTCCTTAAGTACTCTGGGATGCAGACTATCAGGCCCCGGGGATTTATCGGCCTTCAATCCCATCAATTTCAGTAACACAATTTCCCGCCTAATAAGGATATCCTTCAGTTCCTCCTTCTCACTAGACCCTCGGTTCTCTAGTATTTCCGAAGGTTATTTGTGTCTTCCTTCGTGAAGACAGAACCAAAGTATTTGTTCAATTGGTCTGCCATTTCTTTGTTCCCGATTATAAATTCACATGAATCGACTACAAGGGACCTACGTTAGTCTTCACTTATCTTTTTCTCCTCACATATCTATAGAAGCTTTTGCAGTCAGTTTTTATGTTCCCGGCAAGCTTCTTCTCCTACTTTATTTTCCCCCTTTTAATTAAACCCTTTGTGCTCCTCTGCTGAATTCTAAATTTCTCCCAGTCGTCAGGTTTGCTGCTTTTTTTAGCCAATTTATATGCCTCTTCCTTGGATTTAACACTATCCTTAATTTCCCTTGTTCGCCACGGTTGAGCCACCTTCCCCGTTTTATTTATTTATTTATTTTTTTAATGCTGTCAGATTGGAAATCTTGGTTGATTTGGTGGCACAGCCTTTGGCTGTCTTAACTCTACTCACTCGAGTCCCCTCCCTAAGCCACCGCATCTCTCCACTTCTCTCTCCACCATAAGAAACTTTCTACAAACCTATCTTTCTGACCAAGATTTTGTTGAGCCCCACCTGTCCTCTCCCTCCATAGCTTGATGTCGATTCTTCCACCTACTTATCATTGTGAAATGCCATGAGACTTGTTTGCATTTAATGTCCTTTATTAATGTAAGCTGTTGCTTTGGAACATGTAACAGGCTCAGACCTTCATGTTCAGTGCACCAACACCATGATGGGCTTATACCAGAGGTCACGCTGGAACTGAATGCACACCAAGTTCACATGGGCAGCGCGCTGCTGTATAAACAGAACCACTTACTAATAATATTAAGAAAGAATGAATTTGCATTCACATAGTAAGTTTTATGTCTTCTGGATGTCCCAAATCTCTTCACAGCAAATGAAGTATTTTTGAAGTGTAGAAAGTGTTGAAATATAGACAAATGTGGCAACTGGCATGTGCACAGCAACGTCCCCCACACAATAATGAGATAAATGACCAGATAATCTGCTTTAGTGATGTTGATTGAGGCCTAAATGTTGGCCAGGATACTGGGTTAACTCCCATACTCTTCAAATAGTGCCACGGCATCTTTTATATCCACCTGAGAGGGCACACAGGGCCTCAGTTTAACATCTTATCTGTAAGATGGTAGCTCTGTCAATGCAGCACTTTTTCAGTACTGAACTGAAGGGGTGAAAATTCATTTAGGCTGATTTCTGGGTCAAAAATAGGCAACTTGACCGACGTGGGTATCAAATTTGGGTCTGTTGTGTCACTGGCAGCAGGCTGCAGGTAAGTACTAGGAGGGGATGGGAGAAAAATGCAGGGGAGGGAGCTGAGGGAGGGCCAGTCATGACTTTCAGCAGTGTTGTGGAGCTGAGAGGGCTGCTGATTAGGCTGTGGTAGAAGTGGAAAAACTAGTCGAATGCTCTAACTGGTTGTTCATGAATTTTGCATGAAGGCTCCTGAAATAGGCGCAGATCCATTTTTGAATATTTAAATTGATCCAATGTTGTTTTCAGCTTGCCACCAGGGATGGGTAAAAACAATGTGGAGAAATATGGTGGTGTCCATGTTACTGGCGCAGATCAGGTGCAAGACTTCGTGCCTAGAAATTGGTGGATGTTGTGCCAGTTTACATAAAATAATGGACAAAATGCATTCCGATTGCCACCCCAACGTAACAGCCTAGGTTATGTGCTCAAGTCTCAGAGCTTAGGCCAATTTGTGTTGTTCCCTATGAAGCTACTTGGCTAACTTCAGTTGAGTGACCCCCTGCTGGATATGGAAATGTGGGCTTCATGAAAAAAACAAATTACATTTAATTTTACGAATTTACTACAGGGAACGGCTTGAATCCATGATGTTAAGACTTAAAGGTAAAAATGCTTCCACAGTACCAAGGGTGCAAATCCATACCATAACATGAAATTGTACAGACATACAACACAACAATTTGCATTTATATAGCGCCTTTAAAGTCCCAAATCCAAGGCGCTTCTCGCAGGAGTGTGATCAGACAAACATTTGACTCCGAGCCGCATTAGAAGAAACTGCATCAGATGATCAAAAGCTTGGTCAAAGAGGAGCGTTTTAAAAGAGGAGAGAGGTAGAGAGGCAGAGAGCTTTCGGAGGGATTTCCAGAGCTTAGGCCAATTTGTGTTGTTCCCTATGAAGCTACTTGGTTAACTTCAGTTGATGAGTGACCCCCTGCTGGATATGGAAATGTAGACTTCATGAAAAAAACAAATTAATTTAATTTTACGCATTTACTACAGGGAACGGCTTGTTAAAAACAAAAACAATTTAGCTTTTAATTACCTGGAATATGGGGTGTTCTTTGGCAATTTCCTCCTACAATTCCTTTTTAATTCAGTTATAATTTTAGGAGCCAGTTATCAAGTAAGCCTAAGTATGTTACTGCATGACAACATTTTCTTATTTAGATATTATAGCTGTGCAACTAATCAACATGACACTTTGTATAAATTGCCCCAATGTGAAGCAGCTGTATCTAGCACACACTCTCTGCAGTTCCATCTCCACTGTCATTCATTTTAATGAAACAACTTCAGGCATACTGTTTCCAATTCAATTGAAATCTCTGCACACTCACATTAAAGCAATTATGTTGGCCTGTTATAGCATGTTAGAGTTTCTAAACCATGGAGCAAAACTGTGACGAACAAAGAGAATTTTTTGTATTTATCCCGCTTTCACTGGAGCTTCAATGCAGTTCTTCACTGATGCAATAGCTCCTTTTTTTTCTTTGGTGGAAGCTTTTCAGCAGCAATCCTTCCTCCCCACCCCCATCCACTTTAACAAGGAAACAACAGTTGGTATAACAGGTATCCAGGCAACCCTTTTTGCTAACCGTAAATTGTAAATTTATGCAAGGTTTTTCCTGCTTCAACTATACAATTGCCTGCAGTTACTTTTTTCTCAAAATTTATGTGCAATTCATACTCACTGCTGGGTTGAGTAATGAGCAACATCGTGTTCAAATGATTTGCTACATCGCTAAAACAGTATTTCCTAAAAGCTGTCTCCTGCTCCGGCTTATCCTCGTGGATTCCAACCTAAATTCTACCTTTCATGTTTTGGATCCATCCCAGTCCTGCCGAAAGGTCAATGACCTGCAACGTTAACTCTGATTCTCTCTCCACAAAAACGGCCTGACTTGCTGAGGATTTCCAGCATTTTCTGTTTTTATTTTTTAGAAGCATTTGGTTGTGGCTTCAGAAATCTTTATCTTGCGTTAAGCGAAAATTAATCATTTTCAAATGAGATTGCATCACCTTTATTTCAAAGTTCCAACTGATTATCTCCCTTTAAAGACAACAGTAAGGTTTCTGATGCAAAACATTTTTAGTTTTACCTCAAAATCAATTTGAATTGCTATCTATGTTTGGTTTTAGTTCTAACATTCACCTTCAGAAATCTGTAAGTTACTTTACTCATTGTTTTTCCATCCCCCTCTGCCGCTGGCTGTCCCAACCCTGCCCTCTACAAGGTCTGGCTTCCTAGTTCATTTTCCTCCCATTCACTCCTCTTACTGCTGCCCACCCTCCAGGACTGCCTGGTGGAAAGCAGTGATAGATATATGGATTCATTCAAATGAATGGATTTATTTTTTTTTAAATTTATTTTTAATATTTTTTTTTACTTTTTTGGTCTCAGCTGAGGCCAAAAAGAAGTTTTCTCTTCTCCTCTTCAGGGATTTTCTGCTCCTTTCAATACCCAGCCACCTCTTCTGGTTCTGCAGTGGTGGTCTAGCTGTAGCATCAATGAGATTTGCTTGCTTTATGGCGGTGGATTCTGCTCGGAGCCCGCCCTGCCTCTACAGTGGGCTGCAACCCAGGAAAAAGGATCTGGATTGTAGTGGGGTCGGAGGGCGGCCAGAAGTCCCTGCCCTGCCACTACCCAACCGCTACGAGGAAAATACAATTTTTATGCTCATCAAAGTGAGGGATGTCAGTGCTGGAGAATGGACTGCTTTCCATTTTGAGCATCCATTGTTAGCACTGAACACTCCTATGTCAAGTACTGTATACCAACAATGTGCCTTAGGAGAGTACCCATTACTGCACCAGTGTAATATCTTTTCATTTTCTATACTAACCTGTAGCCCTTCTGAATGAGATTGCCCGTTACTGCGGAATGTGCTGTGGGACCAACGCCACCAGCAATTGCCCAATCTCATCTCAGATAGGACTAGCTATACAAAACACTGAAAACTACCATCTCATTAATATGGGCTGGACTGAAGCCATATCTCAGAGTTCAAAAGCACAGTGTCTAACCCACTCAATTACTCAATGCACTCCCCACACAACTGAGAACTGTTTTATGATTCGTCCACATGTACAAATAAACTATTGATTCATCAAACTTTGTGGAAAAATGACAATTTAGTATAGAAGAGGCACTAAGTAGATGCCAGAACTCACTTTATTATCCACTACTGAAAGGCAGAGAAGATCTAAACAATATAATGCCGAATAGACAAGTTACATCATCCAGAGAGCATGCATCATGATTTTGATGCCACATGTTTCAGCTTAGAATGAAAGAAGAAAGAACTTGCATTTATATAGTGCCTTTCATGACCTCAGGTCGTCCCAAAGCGCTTTACGGCCAATGAATACTTTTGAAGTGTCGTCACTGTTGTAATGTAGGAAACATGGTAGACTATTTCTGCACAACAAGGTCTCACAAATAACAATGCAATAAATGACTAGATCATCTGTTTTAGTGATGTTAGTTGAGGAATATATATTCAGAGGACAATGGGAAAACTCTCCTGCTCATCTTCGAATAGTTCCGTGAGGTCTTTTGCATCCACCTGAGAGAGCAGATGGTTTAACATCTCATTCAAAGATCGGCATTTTCAATAGTGTAGCTCTCCATCTGAAGTGCTCATCTAGATTATATGCTCAAGTGTTTGGAGTAGAACCTGAAGCTACAATCTTCTAATCCAGACCTGAGATTGCGAGCACTGAGTTAGGGCTGACACCAATGAGAATCAAAGAAGTCATTCTGTTATGAATCAACTCATGATCCACCACATTACAATCAATCCTAAACTGGCAAAACATAAACACAAGCCCAGATTTTGGTTGTTTAACATCTTGTGAAATAATGATTTGTTCTTTGAATTTGGGACAGTAGGGGTTTTCCATGATTTAAAGCAATAGTAATAATCTATTTACTAACGTAAAATAATGGAATTTTCATGGACGAGCATTAACCCAAACTAGACTGGTCTACTCCATGCACACGTTTTAAAATATTATTTTTAGGGCCCGAACTTGGTGGCCTTACCATCCACTGCCGCCGACTGCCAGCAAGTTTTTTTGGCGTTAGCCCCTCGGTGACAGATTCCTCTAGGTCTGCCGCCGGTGGGAGGGTAGTACCACTGGGAAGCGCCCGCTGACGGCCGCTAGCGGGAAAGTCGCATAAGTGACCGTCCACCCGCCGAGCTGGCAGATTCCTCCGGGCGGGAGTCGGCTGCAGCAGGGGGAAGGACCGCTGTGTGAAGGCAGGTCTAACTCCGACGGTAAGTAAGAAGACCTGCAAAAAAAGGTTAGTGAACTTCTTTTATTTAATATTTTTTCAGCGATTTATGCGGATGGGGTCCCCTGAAGGTTTTGCATTATTTTTTTTTAAACTTTATTTTCAGCTGTTCCCCCCTCCCTGGGCCCGACTCAATCCTTGCGACATTTTGACGAGGGTCGCATTTGCCGCCGAGATTGGGAGCTCCCGTCCGCTGCCGCCCAGATTCACGGCGTAAATCGTTTTTTTGCCGCTGGGCAGTACTGGCATATCTTTTACAGGAATCTCTCTGGCAAAGTACGGCCAGGTCTCTAGGCGGTCACCAGCGGTCCTTTGGGTGGCACTTGGGCAGGCCTTGGCTTTGACCAAGTTCGGGCCCAAAGGGTATGAGTACTGCTGGCAATTACCCATCACTAGAAGCCCTTTGAAAAGTGGGCCCTTTTCATGAACAGTGCAGTCCATGTGGTGAAGGTACACCCATCATACTGTTAGGTAGGGGTTTCCAGGATTTTTACCCAGTGACAATGAAGGGATATATGTCCAAGTCAGCACAGTGTGTGACTTAGAAGGGAACTTGGAGGTGGAGGTGTTCCACTACAACTGCTGCACTTACTCTTCCAAGTGGAATTTGGGGGTTTTGGAAGTGTTGCTGAAGAAGCCTTGGAAAATTGCTGCTGTGTATCCTGTAGATAATACACACTGCAGCCACGGTATGCTGGTGATGTTTAAACTAGTGGATAAAGTGTTGATCAAGCAGGTTGCTTTGTTCTGAATAGTGACAAGCTTTCTGAGTGTTGTTGCTGCTATATCCATCTCGATAAATTAAGGTAATTCCATCACACTTCTGCCTTCTGCCAGTGACGACACTTCAAAAGTACTTATTTGGCTGTAAAGAGCTTTGGAACGTCCTGAGGTTGTAAAAGGCACAAAAGACATGCAAGTCTTTTTTTGTAGGTGATGGAGAGGCTTTGGGGAGTCAGGAAGATGGGTCCCTTGTCATAGAATACCTAGACTCTGAACTGCTTTAGTGGCAACGACATTTATGTGGCTGATCCCATTGAGTTTCTGGTCAATGGTGACCTACCAGGATGTTGATGGTGGGGTATTGGTGATGGCAATGCCTTTGAATGTCATGGAGAAGTGCTTTTTTTAATTCATTCATGTGATGTGGGCATCATTTGCAAGGCCGGCATTTATTGCCCATCCCTAATTGCCCTTGAGAAGATGGTGGTGAGCTGCCTTCTTGAACCACTGCAGTCCGTGAGGTTAAAGTACTCCTACAGTGCTGTTAGGGAGGGAGTTCCCGGATTTTGACCCAGCGACGATGAAGGAATGGCGATATATATCCTAGTCAGGATGGTGTGTGACTTGGCAGGGAACTTAGAGGTGAGGATGCTTCCATGTGCCTGCTGCCCTTGACCACACAAAGGTTACTGCACAAGATAAAAGTTCACGGGGTCGGGGGTAATATATTAGCGTGGATAGAGGATTGGCAAACTAACAGAGAACAGAGAATTGGGATAAATGGTTCATTTTCTTGTTGGCAACCAGTAACTAGTGGGGTGCCGCAGAGATCAGTGCTGGGACCCCAACTATTTACAATCTATATGAACGACTTGGAAGAAGGGACTGAGTGTAACATAGCCAAGTTTGCTGATGATACAAAGATGGGAGGAAAAGCAATGTGTGAGGAGGACAGAAAAAATCTGCAATAGACAGGCTAAGTGAGTGGGCAAAAATTTGGCACATGGAGTATAATGTTGGAATGTGTGAGGTCATGCACTTTGGCAGAAAAAAATCAAAGAGCAAGTTATTATTTAAATGGAGAAAGATTGCAAAATGCCACAGTGCAGCAGGACCTGGGGGTACTTGTGCATGAAACTCAAAAGGATAGTATGCAGGTACAGCAAGTGACCAGGAAGGCCAATGGAATCTTGGCCTTTATTGCAAAGAGGATGGAGTATAAAAGCAGGGAAGTCTTGCTACAGCTATACAAGGTTTTGGTGAGGCCACACCTGGAATACTGGTGCAGTTTTGGTTTCCATATTTACGATAGGATATAGTTGCTTTGGAGGCAGTTCAGAGAAGGTTCATTAGGTTGATTCCGGGGATGAGGGGGTTGAATTATAAGGAAAGATTGAGTAGGTTGGGCCTCTACTCATTGGAATTCAGAAGAATGAGAGGTGGTCTTATCGAAACGTTTAAGATTATGAGAGGACTTGACAAGGTGGATGCAGAGAGGATGTTTCCACTGATGGGGGAGACTAGAACTAGAGGGCATGATCTTAGAATAAGAGGCCACCCATTTAAAACAGAGATGAGGAGAAATTTCTTCTCTCAGAGGGTTGTAAATCTGCGGAGTTTGCTGTCTCAGAGAGCTGTGGAAGCTGGGGCATTGAATAAATTAAAGTCAGAAATGGACAGTTTCTTAAATGATAAGGGGTTATGGGGAGCGGGCAGGTAAGTGGAGCTGAGTCCATGATCAGATCAGCCATGTTCTTATTGTATGGCGGAGCAGGCTCGAGGGTTCGTATGGCCTACTCCTGTTCCTATTTCTTATGTTCTTATGTTATGTATGATAGAGGTCGCGGGTTTGGGAGGTGCTGTTGGAGAAGCCTTGCTGAGTTGCTGCAGTGCATTATTTAGATGGTACACACTGCAGCTTATGCTGTGCCAGTGGTGGAGGGAGTGAATGTTTAAGGTAGTCAATAGGGTGCCAGTCAAGCGGACTGCTTTGTCCTGTATGGTGTTGAGCTTCTTGAGTGTTGTTGGAGCTGCACACAGCTAGGCAAATGGACAGTATTCTATTTCACACCTGACTCGTGCTTGTAGATGGTGGAAAGGCTTTGGGGAGTCAGGAGGTAAGACACTCACCGCAGAATATCCAATCTTTGACCTGCTCTTGTAGCCACAGTATTTATGTGGCTGGTCCAGTTAAGTTTCTGGTTTTGTGGTGACCCCCAGGATGTTGATGGTGAGAGATTCAGCGATGGTAATGCCGTTGAAAATCAAGGGACGGTGGTTAGACATTCGCTTTTGGAGATAGTCATTGCCTGGCACTTGTGGGGCGCAAATGTTACTTGCCACTTATCAGTCCAAGCCTGAATGCCGTTCAGGTCTTGTTGCATGCAGGCATGGACTGCTTCATTATCTGACAAGTTGTGAATGGAACTGAACACTGTGCAATCATCAGCGAACATCTCCACTTCTGACCTTATGATGGAGGATAGGTCATTGATGAAGCAGCTGAAGACGGTTGGGCCTAGGACACTGCCCTGAGGAACTCCTCCCACAATATCCTGGGGCTGGGATGATTGACCTCCAACAACTCCAGCCATCTTCCTTTGTGCTAGGTATGACTCCAGCTAGTGGAGAGTTTTCCCCCTGATTTCCCTTTTACTAGGGCTCCTTGATGCCACACTCGATCAAATGCTGCTTTGATGTCAAGGGCAGTCATTCTTACCTCACCTCTGGAATTTAGCTTTTTTGTCCATGTTTGGACCAAGGCTGTAATGAGGTCTGGATCCAAATGGTACTGGTGGAACCCAAACTGAGCACCGGTGAGCAGATTATTGTTGTGCAAGTGCTGTTTGATAGTACTGTCAACAACACCTTCCATCACTTTGCTGATGATTGAGAGTACACTAATGCGGTGGTAATTGGATGGATTGGATTTGTCCTGCATTTTGTGGACAGAACATATCTGGGCAATTTTCTACATTGTCAGGTAGATGCCAGTGATGTAGCTGTACTGGAATAGCTTGGCTAGAAGCGTGGCTAGTTCTGGAGCTCAAGTCTTCATCAGGACAGCTGGGATATTGTCGGGGCCCATAGCCTTTGCTGTATCCAGTAATATCATGTAGAGTGAATTGAATTGGCTGAAGATTGGCTTCTGTGATGATGGAGACCTCAGGATGAGGCTGAGATGTGTAATCCACTCGGCACTTCTGGCTAAATTCAGTTGCGAACGCTTCAGCCTTGTCTTTTACACACACGTGCTATGCTCTGCCATCATTGAGGATGGGGATGTTTGGAGCCTCCTCTTCCTGTGAGTTGTTTAATTTTCCATCACCATTCATGACTAAATGTGGCAGTACTGCAGAGCTTTGATTTAATCTGTTGGTTGTGGGATTGCTTACCTCTGTCTATAACATGTTGCTTCTGCTGTTTAGCATGTATGTAGTCCTGCATTGTAGCTTCACCAGGTTAGCACTTCATTTTTAGGTACGCCTGGTGCTGCTCCTGGCATGCTCTTTTACACTCCTCATTGAACCAGGGTTGGTTCCCTGGCTTGATGATAATGGTAGTGTGAGGGTTACATTGGGCAATGAGGTTACAGATTGTGGTGGAATACAATTCTGCTGCTACTGATAGATCTATTGGACATAGTCATTCCCTGGCATTTGAGTGGGACGAATGTTACTTGCCATTTATCAGCCCAAGTCTGACTATTATCCATGCCTTGCTGCATGCGGGTATGGACTGCTTCATTATCCGAGGAACTGCAAATTGAACTGAACACTGCAATCATTAGTTAACAGCCTCAGTCTGACCTTATGATGGAGGGAAGGTTATTGATGAAGAAGCTGAAGATGGTTGGGCAGTGGACACTGCCCTGAAGAACTCAAGCAGCAGTGTCCTGGGGCTGCAATGTTTGCCCTCCAACAACCACAACCGTCTTCCTTCATGCTAGGTATAACTCCACGCAATGGAGGTTTTTCCCTGATTCCCATTGACTTCAGTTTCACTCGGGTTCCTTGTGCTGCACTTGTGGCACGTGATAAGTGGGAACGTTTCAAATAAATTGGTGGTGGCTATATTTTTTGGCCACTGGTAGTTTAGTTGCTGGTGGAAGTGACCTGAACTGTGATCAGGAAGAGGACAGACCAAATATACAGAGACAATTTCTTATTCTCTTTAAATTTGTGCTTAGAATTTTGGGCCAGTATTTTGTACTACTAGGTTAGTTATGACATGGTTAGACACAGGATAAAGAACACTAGTCTGTCCCAACAATTTACCTCAGCCCCAACCTTAAAGCAGCACCTCCATTGTACTGTGGAACATCTTTCAATTTTCTACACCAATTATTTCATGCCTATGATACATGTGATTGCCAGTTTACTGCCTTCAGTGCAGAATAATGGATTGTTTTATTCAATGTGTCCATGCCCACTAAGAATTGATTTGAGGCTACCCAAATTTTATTCACATCGCATGCTTAAAGTCAGCAGACAGGAGGTATTCGTCCCATCAGTCTGGTCTGCATTTGAAGCTAAGTCCCAGAGACAAAAGGCTTGTGCCTAACCCACACTTAGCATGGCTTCTATTAACTAATCTAGGGTCAGTATCCTGCAAATACACAGACAGTGAAATCAGGCATTAAAGGTAAGCAGCAGAAACAAATATCTCATCACACAGGTGCTAATGTATTGTAGATGTTTAAATATAAATCTGAACTGAATCATTTTACTAAACCACAGACGGAAGCTGAGGGAGACTTCAATCAGTGAGTTAAAACATCCTGGAAAAATTCTCATATAATACTGGAGACAGCAATAAATCAGAAATCCAGTTCACCATGTTCTATTCTCAGTGGATGAAAAATTTGTGTTTCAACCTACAAGTGAAAGGACTGCCCTCAGATATCCATTTACAATAAAGATTAAAACAGTCCCTTACTATTGCTGTTGACACATTGAACATCTGGTGTCTGGATGCCTGGCCCACATTCGCTGTCATTGTCAGGTGAACATTCTCCCAGTCTCGCAACCTGCCAGCTGTAACAGGATGGGTCGTCACAAGGGATGGCTTCAATCAAATGTGGACAATTCCCAGTCCCACCAGTAGGCTCATTGGCAATTTGTCGTTTCCGCAGTTTAAATCCTATAGGAATGAATAATTTTATTTATTTCATTTTTCTGTTCACAAAACAACCAATAATAGAAAACAGCCTTGTGTAAATCTAATTTATACAATCCCTTATATTAATCTTCTTTAACTCTCAATACACAAGTAAAGTCTTCAACAGAATTTGTAATTACACAGGCTCATTAGGGTGGATCCTTTCAAATGAAGAATTATATAAGCATAGCTCTAGTTAGTATCAGTAGGTAATTTAAACTCATAAATTCTGCACTGCTGGAATAAAAGCTGGCCTGGAGCATTTGCATCTTCTACATTATTTCATCATTGTGTTCATTTACATCTTATTAAGCTAAACGCTAAAACATCATCAGTGTCTTTTCAAAATAATCTGGTCCAATTGCTTTTCTTTTAATTGGAATATACTTCCTTCCCCTTAAAAATATATATTTGCTATGCAGTTTCGAAAATAGGAGGCGATTTTCTCCCTGCGCTCGCGGTTGTGAAACCTGAAACTCAATTTAAGAACACATTTACGATTTTTCTATACTTACTGCACAGAGGAGATCAGACCCCAATGGTGGAACAATTGAGTAAAAAGAATAAAAATATAGACAGTCATCCAAATAAGTTTGTTTTAAACCTGCTGTTTTAAATCTAGCCCTCTCAGTTGTCCAGCGTGATTCTATTCCCAACATTTATGCTCTACAATATCTCACTTAAATTCTAAAAAATAACATCTTAATTGTTCGTTACAATCCTGCTAATGATAGATTCAATATACCTTTCTTTCCTTGTGGATCATCACAGCTTTCATAAATACATGGTCTCCAAGCAGTCCAGAATGACACTTCACATTCAATGGGACAGGAGATCTGACACAACTGGGTGGTGTTCGGTGTCGGTCCAATACACAGTTTGTTCACAACAGGTTTTGAAGCTAGCAGTGTAAAGCAAGAAAATAAATTATTATATGTTGCTTTACGCATTAGATATAATAACAAATAAAAGCCATCATTCAACTTATGTTTCCTTTAATAACTTGAAATTATCAAAGAGAGCACGAGCCTTAAAGGAGCATGTGTACTCTGAATGGTGAGGAGGAACCTCTTGTCCCATTGTGTGTGTGTGATTTCTGGAACATGTTATTTACTAAAATCCCTTTTAAAGTAGTTGTCAATGAAAAAGAGAAAGACTTGGATTTATATAGCACCTTTCACGACCACCGGATGTCTCAAAGCGCTTTACAGCCAATGAAATACTTCTGTAATGTAGGAAACATGGCAGCCAATTTGCACACAGCAAGCTCCCACAATTAGCAATGTGATAATGATCAGGTAATCTGTTTTTGTTATGTTGATTGAGGAATAAATATTGGCCAGGACACCAGGGATCTTCTTCGAAATAGTGCCATGGGATCTTTTATATTCACCTGAAAGAGCAGATGGAGCCTCGGTTTAATATCTCATCCGAAAGAAGGCACATCTGACAGTGCAGTACTCCCTCAGCACTACAATGGAGTGTCAGCCTAGATTTATGTGCTCAAGTCCCTGGAGTGGGACTTGAACCCACGACCTTCTGACTCAGAGGTGAGAATGCTACCCACTTAGCCACAGCTGACACTATGGATCTTTGTATTCCTCCATTAACAATATAGTAGAGTCGATGACAACTATCTCCTAGTCATTAGCAACAGAGTGATAATGACCAGCTATCTGACTGTTTTCCTGTCATTGCTGAGCTGTTGTTCTGCTTTAATGCAATCAAGAATTGCTAGCTTTTCCCATACATGCACATAAATGTACAAATCAAAGAATTCCTGGAGCTGGAGAGGGCAGTAGCTCAATTTCCACCCAGGAGCCACAGCATATGGGACAGAATCAGTCAGAGGAGAAGACATTGAGTGGATCTTATACCCATCCTACCACCCGACCCCCACCGACCCCCCACCCACCCTCCCCCCACGGGCTTCCCTGGGAGATTCCTCGCTTTACAGTCTTGAAAAGCCTTAGCGGATCTCACAGCAGCTGAAAGCTGCCCTGACCTAATTTGTTTGGCCTACATTACAACAGTGACTACACTTCAAAAGTACTTCATTGATGGTAAAGCCCTTTGGAATGTCCTGAGGTCGTGAAAGGCATTATATCAAAACAAATTTTTCTTTCTTTCCTCCTTTGACTCCCTTTGAGGCCCTTCAGTAAGCCCCAAACCTTCACTAGAATAAGGAAATGGAACCTAGAGGGGGGCTTTTGTATGGTGGCAGAGTGGCTCCAGTTGGAGCCAAAGATTGATAGCAAAATATTTAGTAGGCCCAGTTGGGCCTAACGAGGAAGGGAAACCTCAGATGGAGCAACAGTGCCCTGCCAAGGGCAAATTGGGTCATGCAGCCCTGATCCACAATTGCAGGTGGTGCCAACCCATGGCTATGCAAATCCCCAGAATTTTGGATGGTATCTCCAGCCTGAGTCTATGTCAGGCTGGGATTGTATTTACACTGGCAGAGAAGACCCGCAAGAATCTCAGGACTATAATAAATATATATGGTGGCTAAAATCTGCACCACTTCTGGAACTCTTCTTCTGTAACTTCAGTGGGTGTGTGGTCGATGGACCACAAGTTAGGTTGGGCCTAGATACATATGGTCCAGGCTAACATTAGGGATTCTAGGATGGCCTGTTGGTTACGGAGCCTATGTCCAACCTAAACAAGGCATCGGCATAAGATGGGACAGGCCTGGGGGCAGAGACTACGTTGGGATGTAAATTTTGAAAGATTCAAGGTTGAACACATTGATTAAGAATTACTGGATAACCTACTAATGACAAGACAGGTGACGCCTAAGACTGCTACATCAGTCATAAGACTGCATCAATTTAAGAAAAAGAGAATAGATTTCTACCGAACAATTGTACCAACAGTGTTATTTGACTGTGTTTGGAAAGATTGATAGCAGTCTTGTTAAAACAAAGCAGGAACTGTGAAGATTTTCCAAAGTGTGGCCACACATGACAACTATCCACATTTTTTGCAGAAAGTCAGTGTTTTTGTTTTATAGCTGGATTTCCTCTTCAATCCTGGCCAAAATCACCAGAAAAGGGGGCATAGAGGATTGGCTAACTAACAGAAAACAGAGAGTCGGGATAAATGGTTCATTCTGTGGTTGGCAACCAGTAACTAGTGGGGTGCCACAGGGATCAGTGCTGGGACCCCAACTATTTACAATCTATATTGACTTGGAAGAAGGGACTGAGTGTAATGTAGCCAAGTTTGCTGATGGTACAAAGATGGGAGGAAAAACAATGTGTGAGGAAGACACAAAAAATCTGCAAAAGGACATGGACAGTCTAAGTGAGAGGGCAAAAATTTGGCAGATGGAGTATAATGTTGGAAAGTATGAGGTCATCAAGTTATTATTTAAATGGAGAAAGATTGCAAAGTGCGGCAGTACAGCGGGACCTGGGGGTACTTGTGCATGAAACACAAATGGATAGTATGTGATATGTCCTTACTGTACAGCATAAATGCACACGAGGCCCATACTTGATAGAAGATCACTCTGTGAAACGGTTTAAATTCCTCAGGGCATGACCTGTACGTGGCTGCCCAGTCCCCATTCAGGACACATTTCTTAACTAAAGACAGTAGCGGGTCTTTATTTGTCCAGACTTTAATCTGACGGGCTGTCACAGGTGAGCCTTCGCTTTCGAAAACTTCAACAGCCATGACCATCTCAGCATCATGCTCAGTTGCACCCTCAGTGGTGGATAGTGGGAGCCTGCTGAGTGCATCGGCGCAGTTTTCAGTGCCCGGTCTGTGCCGAATTGTGTAGTCATAGGCGGCTAACGTAAGTGCCCACCTCTGTATGTGAGCTGATGCATTCGCATTTGTGGCCTTGTTGTCGGCCAAAAGGGATGTTAGGGGTTTGTGATCTGTCTCCAGCTCAAATTTGCTGCCAAGCAGGTACTGGTGCATTTTTTTACTGCATCACACATGCTAGCGCTTCCTTTTCTACCATCCCGTAGCCCCTTTCTGCCTGGGACAGACTTCTGGAGGGATAAGCTACCGGCTGTAACTGACCATTGGCATTCACATGCTGCAACACATCCCCGACACCATAGGAAGACACATCGCACGTTAGAACAAGCTTCTTACACGGGTGATATAACGTTAACAGTTTGTTGGAGCATAACAAATTGTGTGCTCTATCAAAAGCCCTTTCTTGGCTGTCCCCTCAGACCCAATCGCGACCCTTGCGTAGAAGCACATGTAGCGGCTCTAACAGCATGCTCAATTTGGGAAGAAAGTTACCAAAATAGTTCAGGAGCCCCAGGAACGAACGCAGCTCTGTCATGTTACGGGGTCTGGGTGCTCTCTGGATCGCTTCCGTTTTGGACGCAGTGGGTCTGATCCTATCTGCTGCTACCCTCCTCCTCAGGAATTATACCTCTGGAGCTAAGAAGACGCACTTCGCCTTTTTCAGTCGCAGTCCTACCCGGTCCAGTCTGCGTAGCACCTCCTCCAGGTTGTGGAGGTGTTCTTCAGTATCGCGACCCGTGATGAGGATGTCATCTTGATAAACCACCGTCCTTGGAATCGACTTGAGGAGGCTTTCCATAGTTCGCTGAAAGATGGCGGCGGCCGAACGGACATCTGTTATACTCAAACAACCCCTTGTGTGTCATGATGGTGGTCAGCTTCTTCGACTCACTCGCCAGCTCCTGAGTCATGTAAGCTGAGGTCAGGTCCAATTTTGAAAAAGGTTTGCCAACGGATAACATAGTAAAGAGGTCCTCCGTTCTCGGTAGCGGGTACTGGTCTTGGAGTGACACACGATTGATGGTGGCCACATATCCTGACTGACCCATCCGCCTTGAGCACCGGCACGATTGGGCTCGCCGAATCACTGAATTCCACTGGCGTGATGGTGCCTTCCCTCAGCAGGCGGTCCAATTCGCCTTCTATCTTTTCCCGCATCACGTACGGCACCGCTCTGGCCTTCTGGTGTACTGGCCTGGTGTCCAGATTTATGTGAATCACCACCTTGGCCCTCATGAAAGAGCCGATGCCAGGTTGAAATAATGAGTCACATTTGTCCAGGACCTGAGAGCATGATACTCGCTCCACAGAAGAAATTGCATTGACATCACCCCATTTCCAGTTCATGACAGCAAGCCAACTCCTCCCCTGTAGTGCGGGACCGTCCCCCAGGACAATCCAGAGTGGCAACCTGTTCTCCGAATCTTTGTGGGTCACGACTACCATGGCGCTGCCTAGCACCGGAATGATCTCCTTTGTATATGTCCGTAGCTGTACGTCAATTGGCAATAATTTTGGCCTCCTGGCCTTGGACACCCAAAACCTTTCGAACTGTTTGATACGCATCAGGGACTGGTTGGCCCCCGTGTCTAGCTCCATTAATACTGAGATGCCATTGAGGAGCACTTTCATCATTATCGGTGGCGTCCTGGTATATGAACTGTATATGTGCACCACATGAACTCGCTGAACTTCAGCTTCCAGTGATTTCCCCCAGTATTCATTTGGTGTCATAGGGCTTACATCGGGCCCGTCCTCCTCGTACATCAACCTGGCTGCAGGCTTCCTGCACATATGCGCCAAGTGACCGCTGACATTGCAGTTTCTGCAGGTATATTGCTGATACCTGCAAGCTCTGGCTGGGTGTTTGCCTCCACACCTCCAGCATGAGCTGGATGCCCCGTTGTTGGAAACAAAAGGTCCATTACCAGTCGATCATCTCTGACTGTCTCTGTAACTGTCCTTACGTGCACCATTAACAGGTGTTGATGGCCCCATTACTGGCCGCATTGTCCATTGCGATGGCATGAATTGCCATTCAGCTCGCCATTGTCTTTGTTGAATTCCCCCTTTGGGTTCAACTACATCCTTGGGCATGTCCGATTGCCCTTGTCTGCCTGGAGAACTGTGTGCCACGTTAACAATGTTGACTCCCTGGTCATTTGCCGCAGTTGAGCCAAGATTTTTGTCATACATCATTCTGGTCTCTTCCTCCACTGAGATAAATGTCTGGGCTATCAGAGCCGCCACTTCCAAGGTCAAGTCTTTGGTCTCATTCAGTTTCCTGAAAACCACAATGTGCCCGATGTCCTCAATAAAAAAGTCTCGCAGCATCTCTGCTCTGCATGCATCTGGGAACTTACATAGGCTCGCCTGTCGCCGGAGATCTGCCACGAAGTCAGGAACGCTTTGCCCTTCTCGCTGCCGGTGCGTGTAAAACTGGTGTCTCGCCATGTGCATGCTGCTCGCTGGTTTAAGGTGTTCCCCAATCAACTTACTGAGCTCTTCGATCGTCTTGTCCGCCGGCTTCTCTGGCGCTAGAAGTTCCTTCATCAGGGAGTACGTTCTGGATGCACAAACCGTCAGGAGATGAGCCCTGCGTTTGTCGGCCGAATCCTGTCCCAACCAATCCTTAGTGACAAAACTTTGCTGTAGTATCTCAATAAAGTCGTCCCAATCATCACCAACACAGTACCTCTCTTCTGTGCTGCTAGTGGCCGTGCTCGCGTGGTTTAAATCCCAGTTTCTCGCTGCCAATTAAATGTCCTTACTATACAGTATAAATACACACGAGGCCCATATTTGAGAGGTCACTCTGTGACCAGTTACCTTTATTACCAAGACCGCAAGTGATGAAGGTGGGTGGAGCTTCCCCTTTTATACCTGAAAGTCCAGGTTAGGAGTGTCTCCCACAAGTTCACCCCCTTGTTCTCAAGGTGTACAACTTAGGTCAGCTTATACATGGGTTACATTGATAGTTGAATACATGACAGTATGCAAGTACAGCAAATGAACAGGAAGGCCAATTGTTTCTTGGCCTCTATTGCAAAGGGGATGGAGTATAAACACAGGGAAGTCTTGCTACAGCTATATAAGGTATTCGTGAGGCCACACCTGAAATACTGCGTGCCGTTTTGGTTTCCATACTTGCTTTGGAGGCAGTTCAGAGAAGGTTCACTAGGTTGATTCCGGGGATGAGGGGGTTGACTTATGAGCAAAGGTTGAGTAGGTTGGGCCTCTACAAATTGGAATTCAGAAGAATTAGATGTGGTATTATTGAAACATGTAGCATTATGAGGGGGCTTGACAAGGTGGATGCAAAGAGGATGTTTCCACTGATGGGGGAGACTAGAACTAGAGGGCATGATATTGGAATACAGGGCCGCCCATTTAAAACAGAGATGAGGAGAAATTTCTTCTCTCAGAGGGTTGTAAATCTGTGGAATGCGTTGCCTCAGAGAGCTGTGGAAGCTGGGACATTGAATAAATTTAAGATAGAAATAAGACAGTTTCTTAAATGATAAAGGATAAAGGGCTATGGGGAGCGAACGGGGAAGTGGAGCTGAGTCCATGATCAGATCAGCCATGATCTTATTGAATGACGGAGCAGGCTCGAGGGGCCGTATGGCCGTACTCCTGCTCCTGACGGACTGCGTTGAGGAGTTGGAGCTGAGGGTGGATTGACTCTGGAGCAGCCACGATGCTGAGAATGACGTGAATAGCACGTGTAGCGAGTTGGTCGTACCGCAGGGAAAGTGTCCACAGCCAGATAGGAAATGGAAGACCAGCAGGAAGAGCAGTGCAAGGAAGGTAGTGCAGGGATCCCCTATGGTCATCCCCCTGCAAAACAGATACACTGCTTTGGATACTGTTGGGGGGGATGACTCATCAGGGGAGGGCAGCAGCAGCCAAGTTCATGGCACCGTGGCTGGCTCTGTTGCACAGTAGGGCAGGAAAAAGAGTGGGAGAGCGATAGTGATAGGGGATTCAATTGTAAGGCGAATAGATAGGCGTTTCTGCGGCCGCAACTGAGACTCCAGGATGGTTTGTTGCCTCCCTGGTGCAAGGGTCAAGGATGTCTCAGAGCAGGTGCAGGACATTCTAAAAAGGGAGGGAGAACAGCCAGTTGTCGTGGTGCACATTGGTACCAACGACATCAGTAAAAAAAGGGATGAGGTCCTACGAAACGAATTTAAGGAGCTAGGAGCTAAATTAAAAAGTAGGACCTCAAAAGTAGTAATCTCGGGATTGCTACCAGTGCCACGTGCTAGTCAGAGTAGGAATCGCAGGATAGCACAGATGAATACGTGGCTTGAGCAGTGGTGCAGCAGGGAGGGATTCAAATTCCTGGGGCATTGGAACCAGTTCTGGGGGAGGTGGGACCAGTACAAACCGGACGGTCTGCACCTGGGCAGGACCGGAACCAATGTCCTTGGGGGAATGTTTGCTAGTGCTATTGGGGAGGAGTTAAACTAATATGGTAGGGGGATGGGAACCAACGCAGGGAGACAGAGGGAAACAAAAAGGAGACAAAAGCAAAAGACAGAAAGGAGATGAGGAAAAGTGGAGGGCAGAGAAACCAAGGCAAAGAACAAAAAGGGCCACTGTACAGCAAAATTCTAAAAGGACAAAGGGTGTTAAAAAAACAAGCCTGAAGGCTTTGTGTCATAATGCAAGGAGTATCCATAATAAGGTGGATGAATTAACTGTGCAAATAGATGTTAACAAATATGATGTGATTGGAATTACAGAGACGTGGCTCCAGGATGATCAGGGCTGGGAACTCAACATCCAGGGGTATTCAACATTCAGGAAGGATAGAATAAAAGGAAAAGGAGGTGGGATAGCATTGCTGGTTAAGGAGGAGATTAATGCAATAGTTAGGAAGGACATTCGCTTGGATGATGTGGAATCTATATGGGTAGAGCTGCAGAACACCAAAGGGCAAAAAACGTTAGTGGGAGTTGTGTACAGACCTCCAAACAGTAGTAGTGATGTTGGGGAGGGCATCAAACAGGAAATTAGGGGTGCATGCAATAAAGGTGCAGCAGTTATAATGGGTGACTTTAATATGCACATAGATTTGGCTAACCAAACTGGAAGCAATACGGTGGAGGAGGATTTCCTGGAGTGCATAAGAGATGGTTTTCTAGACCAATATGTCGAGGAACCAACTAGGGGGGAGGCCATCTTAGACTGGGTGTTGTGTAATGAGAGAGGATTAATTAGCAATCTCGTTGTGCGAGGCCCCTTGGGGAAGAGTGACCATAATATGGTGGAATTCTGCATTAGGATGGAGAATGAAACAGTTAATTCAGAGACCATGGTCCAGAACTTAAAGAAGGGTAACTTTGAAGGTATGAGGCGTGAATTGGCTAGGATAGATTGGCGAATGATACTTAAGGGGTTGACTGTGGATGGGCAATGACAGACATTTAGAGACCGCATGGATGAACTACAACAATTGTACATTCCTGTCTGGCGTAAAAATAAAAAAGGGAAGGTGGCTCAACCGTGGCTATCAAGGGAAATCAGGGATAGTATTAAAGCCAAGGAAGTGGCATAGAAATTGGTCAGAAATAGCAGCAAACCCGGGGACTGGGAGAAATTTAGAACTCAGCAGAGGAGGACAAAGGGTTTGATTAGGGCAGGGAAAATGGAGTACGAGAAGAAGCTTGCAGGGAACATTAAGACGGATTGCAAAAGTTTCTATAGATATGTAAAGAGAAAAAGGTTAGTAAAGACAAACGTAGGTCCCCTGCAGTCAGAATCAAGGGAAGTCATAACGGGGAACAAAGAAATGGCGGACCAATTGAACAAGTACTTTGGTTCGGTATTCACTAAGGAGGACACAAACAACCTTCCGGATATAAAAAGGGTCAGAGGGTCTAGTAAGGAGGAGGAACTGCGGGAAATCCTTATTAGTCATGAAATTGTGTTGGGGAAATTGATGGGATTGAAGGCCGATAAATCCCCAGGGCCTGATGGACTGCATCCCAGAGTACTTAAGGAGGTGGCCTTGGGAATAGCGGATGCATTGACAGTCATTTTCCAATATTCCATTGACTCTGGATCAGTTCCTATCGAGTTGAGGGTAGCCAATGTAACCCCACTTTTTAAAAAAGGAGGGAGAGAGAAAACAGGGAATTATAGACCGGTCAGCCTGACATCGGTAGTGGGTAAAATGATGGAATCAATTATTAAGGATGTCATAGCAGTGCATTTGGAAAGAGGTGACATGATAGGTCCAAGTCAGCATGGATTTGTGAAAGGGAAATCATGGTTGACAAATCTTCTGGAATTTTTTGAGGATGTTTCCAGTAGAGTGGACAAGGGAGAACCAGTTGATGTGGTATATTTGGACTTTCAGAAGGCTTTCGACAAGGTCCCACACAAGAGATCAATGTGCAAAGTTAAAGCACATAGGATTGGGGGTAGTGTGCTGACATGGATTGAGAACTGGTTGTCAGACAGGAAGCAAAGAATAGGAGTAAATGGGTACTTTTCAGAATGGCAGGCAGTGACTAGTGGGGTACCGCAAGGTTCTGTGCTGGGGCCCCAGCTGTTTACACTGTACATTAATGATTTAGACGAGGGGATTAAATGTAGTATCTCCAAATTTGCGGATGACACTAAATTGGGTGGCAGTGTGAGCTGCGAGGAGGATGCTATGAGGCTGCAGAGCGACTTGGATAGGTTAGGTGAGTGGGCAAATGCATGGCAGATGAAGTATAATGTGGATAAATGTGAGGTTATCCACTTTGGTGGTAAAAACAGAGAGACAGAATATTATCTGAATGGTGACAGATTAGGAAAAGGGGAGGTGCAACGAGACCTGGGTGTCATGGTACATCAGTCATTGAAGATTGGCATGCAGGTACAGCAGGCGGTTAAGAAAGCAAATGGCATGTTGGCCTTCATAACGAGGGGATTTGAGTACAGGGGCAGGGAGGTGTTGCTACAGTTGTACAGGGCCTTGGTGAGGCCACACCTGGAGTATTGTGTACAGTTTTGGTCTCCTAACCTGAGGAAGGACATTCTTGCTATTGAGGGAGTGCAGCGAAGGTTCACCAGACTGATTCCCGGGATGGCGGGACTGACCTATCAAGAAAGACTGGATCAACTGGGCTTGTATTCACTGGAGTTCAGAAGAATGAGAGGGGACCTCATAGAAACATTTAAAATTCTGATGGGTTTAGACAGGTTAGATGCAGGAAGAATGTTCCCAATGTTGGGGAAGTCCAGAACCAGGGGACACAGTCTAAGGATAAGGGGGAAGCCATTTAGGACCGAGATGAGGAGAAACTTCTTCACCCAGAGAGTGGTGAACCTGTGGAATTCTCTACCACAGAAAGTTGTTGAGGCCAATTCACTAAATATATTCAAAAAGGAGTTCGATGAAGTCCTTACTACTAGGGGGATCAAGGGGTATGGCGAGAAAGCAGGAATGGGGTACTGAAGTTGCATGTTCAGCCATGAACTCATTGAATGGCGGTGCAGGCTAGAAGGGCCGAATGGCCTACTCCTGCACCTATTTTCTATGTTTCTATTTCTTATGTTCTTATGTTCTTATGATGTAAAAAGAGCACGCTCCATCTCTTTAACCTTCTACCATCTTGGTAGCCACCTGATACAATGATAATGGAGTTTATGTCCAAGCATAGCAATCAATCTCTATCAATTAGTCTACAACAGACCCACAACTGACACGAGGAAAACCCCAGTCCTGGAAAACTTCGGGGATTATAGGTTCAAAGTCACCTTTTTCCTCCCAAGCATGCTACACTTACCACATGTCTCAAATTACTCAGATACTGTGTCCTAAAATATTATTTTCTGAAAAAAATCTATCAAAGATAAGCAAAGGGCCAGAAGAGATTGTTTCTGTGAACTGAGGGGAGGGAACAGAATTAAAGAAGACTACGTCATGAGTTTTGGGGGTGGGGAAGAATTACAGGATTATCTTGGTGCAGTGAAGAGTGCTTATGTGAACTGGGGGAGTGAAAGGGAAGAGGAAGAATCTGAGAAAAGTGACTTTATGAACTGGGGACAAGGGGAATCAGAGAAGAGGGCGAGAGAGAACTGGTGGGGGACGAAAAGTGGAAAAATGAACTCGGCGGAACGGAGTGAAGAACACAACTGTAAATTGGGGGAATTGGGAGAACAATGGTGATAATATAAATAGTTTCAAAATAATTTAACAACTTTGAATTAGTAACAGAGTTGTAGATTTTGTCTTTGTGCGATCGTGTAAAACGGGTGGTAGCGAATAGTCTGACTTCCAATGGTAATAAAATCAGGAGAGCTGTAAAACGGCTGCCAATTCACCATCACCACTTGGACACTGTGCTTCTAAGTCGAGATCTACCCCATTGTGTGAATAAATGACCCTGTAAGTGACCTGTAAGTGACATGTACAACTGTGTAAAAACTTCATAATTAACAAACTTATGCCTATGGCTGCACCAGGAGACATGCAACCACAGTGTAAGCAGACTGTCTCACCAGTTATGATCAGTTGTAGGCAATCTACTCTTAATGCTTGTAAGGCGCAATCATTCATGCTTAGAGCACTTGTGAGTTACGGGTACGTCAGACTCATGAAAAACTGCAAATCCACTACTGCTGCTGAGATTACCTCTACCCATATTTATTAAGATAAACATCTACAAAAGATGTTGGCTGCTGTACAGATGGCACATGAACAAAATTACTCAGTCCCATGAGAAATACAACTGACTCAAAATAATGTCAGAGAAACACCTGTGATGTTTGGAGCCTTAATTATTTGAATGAATTCAAGCAAAATAAATGTGCTGTAGAATGCTTTAATTACATACCTGTTATTTCAGAAGTGATTGACAGAAGTGGTGCAATACTAGGCTTCCCCTGGTTCTCTGATCGACTTTCTGAAATAACAGGCAACCAATACTATGTAAATTCCGGGACAGAGATTCCTTCTTATACAGAGCCAAATAAGAGCAGCATTTGCTTTTGAACAATCTGGGGCTTGGGAACAAGGGAAATTATTCACCTTGAAAGTAGTTTATGCACTTTATCCTGTTTTCGTAATTGAAAGATGAAAAACAATGGCCCTGAAATGTCATTGCTTGAAGATTACAACAATAACAATAACTTGTATTTATGGAGCCCCTTTAACGTAGTGAAATGCCCCAAGGTACTTCACAGATAAAAATTTTACACTGAGACGTATAAGGAGAAATTAGGGCAGGTGATCAAAAGCTGGACGACAGTGGAAAGGCGTTGGAGAAGGATAGGGCCCAAGTTTCCACAAGAAAAAAAACGGCGCCTCTCCGAGCTGGGCGCCCGTTTTTCGCGCCTAAAACGGCGCCTAAAAAAATCCTCGGTATTCTCCACCGACTTACAGGTCCTGTGGCACTCGGCGCAGCCGACACGAGCTGTGAGGGGGGCAGAGCCAGGTCCCGGCGCTGAAAACAGTGCCGGGACCTCTGCACATGCGCGCTACAGTCGGCACGCAAGTGCAGTAGCTCCAGGCGCCGAACTGTGTGGGAGGGGCCCGAAGCACGCAGCCCCTAGCCCTGGCCCAATGGCCTCACTGGGGCTGCGTGAATGAGGCTCCTCCTACGGCCAGCTCCTGCTCCCCGCCCGACCAGACCCGACACTCGCTCCCACCCCCCCCCCCGCCGACCAGACACCCGCTCTCCCCGCCGACCAGACCCGACCCGACACCCGCTCCCCCCCCGACACCCGAGACCCGAGACCCGAGATCCGCTCCCCCCCCCCGCCCCGACCCGACCCGACACCCGCTCTCTCCCCCCCGCCCCGACCCGACACCCGAGACCCGCTCCCCCCCGCCCCGACCCGACCCGACACCCGCTCTCTCCCCCCCGCCCCGACCCGACACCCGAGACCCGCTCCCCCCCGCCCCGACCCGACCCGACACCCGCTCTCTCCCCCCCGCCCCGACCCGACACCCGAGACCCGCTCCCCCCCGCCCCGACCGAGACCCGAGACCCGCTCTCCCCCCTCCGCCCCGACACCCGCTCCCCGCCCCGACCCGAGGCCCGCTCCCCCCCCGACCCGCTCCCCGCCCCGACCCGACACCCGCTCCCCGCCCCGACCCGACACCTGCTCCCCTCCCCCCCCCCCCCGACCCGACACCCGCTCCTGTTCCCTGACCCCCCCCCCCTCTTCCCTCCCTTCTCTCCCCTCCCCACTTCTCTCCCCTCCCCACTTCTCTCCCCTCCCTCCCCCCCTCCCTTCTCTCCCTCCCTCCCTTCTCTCCCCTCCCTCTCTCCCTTCCCTCTCTCCCCTCTCTCTCTCCCCTCCCTCCCTCTCTCCCTCCCCTCCCTCCCTCTCTCCCTCCCCTCCCTCCCTCTCTCCCTCCCTCCCTTCTCTCCCCTCCCTTCTCTCCCCTCCCTCTCTCCCTTCCCTCTCTCCCCTCCCTCTCTCCCCTCCCTCCCTCTCTCTCTCCCCTCCCTCCCTCTCTCCCTCCCCTCCCTCCCTCTCTCCCTCCCCTCCCTCCCCTCGCTCCCTCTCTCCCCTCCCTCTCTCTCTCCCCTCCCTCCCTCTCTCCCTCGCTCCCTCCCCTCTCTCCCTCTCTCCTCTCTCCTCTCTCCTCTCTCTCCCTCCCCCCCCCTCTCTCTCTCTCCCTCCCTCTCTTGCTCAGCGGCACGAACAACTGCAGAATTCTCCCTGGCTGAAGCACTTTCACACAGGTAGGAAGATGGTTTATTTAATCTTTTCTTGGCTTATAAATGTTTATTCAGGTTGGATTTATTTGTATAATATTTGTAGAAGTATAAATAAGGATTTATTGTTGAATTTAATGAGTTCCCTTCCCCCACACCTCGTTCTGGGCGCCTAATTTATAACCTGCGCCTGATTTTTCAGTTTTACAAAAATCTTCACTGGCGCCATTCTACTTTAGTTTGGAGTACATTTTCACTGTGGAAACTTTGAAATCAGGCGTCAGTGGCCGGACACGCCCCCTTTTGAAGAAAAAATTCTGTTCTAAACTAGAACTGTTCTACCTGACTAGAACTGCAGAAAAAAAAATGTGGAGAATTGCGATTTCTAAAATAGTCCGTTCTCCACCAGTTGCTCCTAAAAATCAGGCGCGAATCATGTGGAAACTTGGGCCCATAGAGTGGTCAACCGTGTCAAAGACTCCAGACAAGTCAAGAAGGACGGGAAGGGATTGTTTGCCTTTGTCACAGTCGCAAAAGATGTCATTTGTGACTTTGTATCTTTTTGGTACTCTGGCAGGTGCGGAAACCGGATTGGAGGGATTCAAACATGGAATTATGGGAAAGATGGGCAGGGATTTGGGAGGCGGCAACACGTTCAAGGACTTTGGAGAGGAAAGGGCGGTTGGAGATGTGGCAGTAGTTTGCAAGGACGGAGGGATCGAGGGTTGTTTTTTTTGAGGAGGGGGTGATGATGGCAGATTTGAGGGAGAAGGGGATAGTACCTGAGGAGAGAAAACGGTTAACAATATCAGCTAACATGGGAGCCAGAAAAGGAATAAACTCTTAACACATTGGTATTCAATTCCTTTATCACTATTTTAACAGAGGCATTAACCCATTTTTATTTAAACAGGCTGGCACCTCTGATAAATAATGGAAACTATATTTTGATACAAATGCCTTGCACGGTTCTCTTTGCGCAGTGTAATTCTATTCACAGTGTATATCATTCACACTGTTGACAATGCCCGCCATCAGTAGAATATGCTGTGGCATTTTGGCAGTTTTTTAAGCAGGTGACAAAGGGAAATGGAATGTCTTTTCATAAAATAAAATCCTTAGAGGGTTTTGATTTTCATTTATACACACACCCGAACAGTCTGAGCCATCCAAAAAGAATATCTCGATTATGCACAAGTTGCATTGTGATGGGCAACACTTGAATAAACTAGCTCTGGACTACAGATCAGCTCATACTGGCTACTGGAATAAGATAAAGGTTTTTTGTTGTGGTCACATTGAACAATATTATTTTTGTTTCTACTAGTTTTATTCCACCATTTGCTTAGTTGATGTTCTAAAATACGTTTTAATGAGTTTATTTTTTTTTTATATCCATTCTTTTATTGATTGTGAATGATATTTCTTTTGATCCTTCAGAAGGCCAATCAATACTTTTGTGAGGGCTGAAGAAAAATTAATTTTATTCTTTCTCTTCCATATACAAAAGTGGTATTTGGAATAGTCAGGGAGAAAGAAAAAAAATCAACTGTATGCAACATCCCTTAACGCAATCAAACCTTTCCTGGCCATATAGTTGAATCAAATTTGGATCTGAATCTTATTCATTCACAAAACTTTGGGGAAAATTATCAGGTAGTCAATGTAATTGATATTAATTAACGTCATTCATAAAAATGAAGTAGGACTATATGAAAAGGCTCAGCTTAAATGGGATATTGCAGTGAACCAAACTGACATTTAACTTTAGCCTGCGGGGGATAAACACAGTGGGTCACATTACAAATCAAACAAGGTCTATTACCTTCCTTTTCCTTAAGTTTGTTCAGATAAGATAAGAGGTTTTCATTAGCCTGCACACAATAGTATTCACGAGTTTGAATTCCCCCACCACAGAGGGCGGTTTGATTTCCACGTCTTCTGTCTTGCTGGCTGAGTAGCGAGTCGACACGACATTCACTCCATTCTGTTGTCATCCACGAATATCTGTAACAAGCAATTTATGAACCAGTGAACAAATGTAAAATAACTTCATTTCAAAATGAATCACTTCAAATTCCACATGGTCTGCAGTGGTTCAAGAAGACGGCTCACCACCACCTTCTCTAGGGAGAGGCAATAAATCTTGGCCTTCCTTTTGACACCTAAATCCCGAGCATGAATTTAAGAAAAAAAAATTGCTTTCATTTTTTTTAAGTCTTTCTTGGAAAGGAGTGATGCTGGCAAGGCTGCCTTTATTACCAGTCCTCAGTTCCTCTGAGGAGGTGATGATGGGGCCACCTTCTTCAGCTACTGCAATCTAATTCTTGTTGTACTTTGTTTTGTTTTTACACTGGAATGATTTGCTAGGCCCATCAGAGGACATAAACATCATATATACATTGGAATTGTGACTATTAATTAAAACTAAGGCATTGTGTGTTGATTTTCTCTGTTGATATGTATTGTAGGCTTAATGCTGGCAATGATCTGCTATCTCTACTGAAGCAGGCAAATCACATCTTCTACTCCCATATCGCACATTTAGATTTTCTGCTGGCAGAATTCCCCCAATTTATTGCCAGAAACAAGGAAAACTATCAGCAGAAAAGCAAAAGATGGCAAGCCAAGTGTCATTTTGAGGGCTGAAAGGAAAATATATTTTAAAACTCCCTTCCCAGCCAAGTGCCATGTAAATGCATAATGGTATCCCTGCCCCTCAAAGAACAAAAATCTCGGCGTATAGGAAAGCAGAGTGAACAAAATAAATATACGGGCCCTGAACTTCGGCAGTGCAGTAATTAAAGCATGTTACAACTCTATTTTGAAAAATAAATCAAACATTGGGAGCAACTCCTTTGGCCTACTCCCAATTACTCTACTTTCTTCATTCCAGCAGTTATCTATTACTGCCAGTGTTGGTACTGTCTAGAAAAAAGATTCTTGCCAACAGACAGTATAAAAACATTGCTAAATTGGCGCTTAGCATACATGTAGTGAAATAGCCAGGCCTAAATCTCTTTGAGGACTACGATACTTTGGCATTAAAATTTGGAGGAAAAAATAGCAGCATTCCAAGCATTTCATTTAGGCAGAAAATACTGGGATTGTTCTTGGAGCTGCACATTCTTTTTGAAATATTTCAGCATAAAAATAAATATAAAGGAACTTTTTGATTTAATTTTAAGGATTATATGCATCCTGCAAACTTCAAAGGATATTTTATACTCCTAGAGTTAATGCATATAAAAGGAAAGAGAGCTTTTTAAGTAGGATGTTAGATGCTCCTTGCTTAAAAAATTAATGAGGCAGCCGGGCCATATTTCAGATCTATATTTTTGAAGACGTCGCTGACAGAATTTCCATATTCAACCCAGTAAAGTATTTTATGAGGCAACGGCGAGCAATACATTTCAAAATGATAAACAGTGACTGTCACTTGTCTCTGCTGCTATTTAAAACATATAAAAATACTCATTGGTAATCTGGATGGAGGCTGCTTTTTATCTAATGATGGAATGTGAAGAATGTGAAGAAAGCTGGTGCTTTAGGTATGCTGATGTTGAAAATGTAGGTATCGGAGATAACTGAACTCAGCAGGGAAATGGGGTAGACATGGTAGTTTGACTCAGAGCACCATCTAAGCTAGGAGGGGAAAATTGGCTAGGGTCCCTACTCCTAATCATTGTTCAGGAACCCCTGATGAAAAGAGTGTGTGTATGGACAATGGATGAGGACAGAACTGAGCTTGGCTCTGAAACCTCTACAGCTGAGTAGCCTATCGATACTCGCTGACCACACTCGCTCATGAAGAATGGCTGTCTGGGTTCAGATAAGGAGCATACCTGGCTTATTGAATGCATGTTTACCAGCAGGAGTCAGTTTATTTAGCAGAGGATGTGCGGGAGAAAATTAGAGGGCAACAAACATAGCTACCACCTCTACAAATGTGAACCAATATGAACATTAACACTGATTCTCTGAGAAGATGGATCTAATAAGGCTGCAATTAATTTCAAAGCAATGTTCAAAAAAGGTTACTGCACAAGACTAAAGTTCACAGGGTGGGGGGTAATATATTAGCATGGATAGAGAATTGGCTATCTAACAGAGAACGGAGTCGGAATAAATGGTTCATTCTCTGGTTGGCAACCAGTAACTAGTGAGGTGCCACAGGGATCAGTTCTGGGACCCCAACTATTTACAATCTATATTAACGACTTGGAAGGGACTGAGTGTAACCTAGCCAAGTTTGCTGATGATACAAAGATGAGAGGAAAAGCAATGCGTGAGGAGGACACAAAAAATCTGCAAAAGGACATAGGATAACTGAGTGGGCAAAAATTTGGTAGATGGAGTATAATGTTGGAAAGTGTGAGATCATGCACTTTGGCAGAAAAAAATCAAAGAAGTTATTATTTAAATGGAGGAAGATTGCAAAGTGCCGCAGTACAGCGGGACCTGGGGGTACTTGTGCATGAAACACAAATGGATAGTATGCAGGTACAGCAAGTGATCAGGAATGCCAATGTATTTTGGCCTTTATTGCAAAGGTGATGGAGTATAAAAGCAGGGAAGTCTTACTACAGCTATACAGGGTATTGGTAAGGCCACACCTGGAATATTGCGTGCAGTTTTGGTTTCCATATTTACGAAAGGATATACTTGCTTTGGAGGCAGTTCAGAGAAGGTTCACTAGGTTGATTCCGGGGATGAGGGGGTTGACATGAGGAAAGGTTGAGTAGGTTAGGCCTCTACTCATTGGAATTCAGAAGATTGAGAGGTGAATGCAGAGAGGATGTTTCCACTGATGGGGGAGACTAGAACTAGATCTTAGAATAAGGAGCTACCCATTTAAGGAGGAGAAATTTCTTCTCTCAGAGGGTTGTAAATCTGTGGAATTTGCTGCCTCAGGGAGCTGTGGAAGCTGGGACATTGAATAAATTTCAAATAGAAATAGACAGTTTCTTAAATGATAAGGAGATAAGGGGATATGGGGAGTGGGCGGGGAAGTGGAGCTGAGTCCATGATCAGACCAGCCATGATCTTATTGAATGGCGGAACAGGTATGGCCTTTGTATTTCTTATGTTCTTATTGTTATGTGTGAATAAAGAGCCTGACTAGATACTGAGCTCAAATTAAAGTGTGACCTTAGTCTTTTATTGTAGGTCTCCAGAGGCCTGTGAGGCCTCCTTAAGTACCAGTGCACCCAAGGGATTGTGGGATCCCTTGGGACTCCAGGGGATGAGCCATCTGGTGGCTACATAAGGTATATACAGGTTTACATATATAACAACACTCTCTCCCAAAGTCAATGATGTAACTATTTACAAGGTGAGTCGATCAGGGGCCTTTCTTTGCCTGGTTGATCGTCTCGGTGCAAATGCTGGTTTTGGTGAATCGTTTGTTGGGCCCTCCCTGGGCTGCTGTGCAGCTGGCCTTGCTGGGCTGCCTGGTGTGGTGAGTCCTGGAGGGCTGCTGTGGGTGATAGATTCTGCTTCGTGGTCAACGCGGTGTCGGTTGCCACTGGTGTGTATGTTGGGGGGTCAAAGAAGGTAGGATTCAATGTGGGTTGCTCAGGGTAGTCCGTGAATCTGAGTTTGATTTGGTCCAAGTGTTTCCGGTAGATGAGTCCATTTGAAAGTTTGACCTGAAACACCCGACTACCCTCTTTGGCCACAACAGTTCCGGGAAACCACTTGGGACCTTGTCCATAGTTCAACACAAATACAGGATCATTGATTTCAATTTTGCGTGGCACATTTGTGCTATCATGATATGTACTTTGTTGAAGCCGCCTGCTCTCTACCTGTTCATTTAGATCAGCCTTGTCTTAAGTGCCCTTTTTATGAGCAGTTCAGCGGGTGGAATCCCAGTGAGCGGGTGGGTAGCTAAGTAGGACTTGGGATATGCGAGTCTGCAGTGAGTCTTCAGTTACCCTCTTCAAGCTCTGCTTGATAGTTTGCACTGCTCTCTCTGCCTGACCATTGGATGCTGGTTTGAACGGAGCAGATGTAACATGTTTGATTCCATTACGGGTCATGAACTCTTTGAACTCGGCACTGGTGAAACATGGCCCGTTGTCGCTCACAAGGACATCAGGCAGGCTGTTCGTGGAAAACATGGCCTGCAGGCTTTCAGTGGTGGCAATGGACGTGCTTGCCGACATTATCTCATATTCAATCCATTTGGAGTACGCACCTACAACCACGAGAAACATTTCAGCCAAAAACGGGCCTGCATAGTCGACATGGACCCTGGACCACAAGTTTGGAGGGCTAAGACCTTAAACTTAGTGGCGCCTCCCTGGGTGCATTACTTAACTGCGAGCATGTGTTACATTTGTGCATGCAGGACTCTAAGTCTGCATCGATACCGGGCCATCACACTTGGGATCTGGCTATCGCTTTCATCATTACAATGCCTGGGTGAGTACTGTGGAGATCACCGCTGAAATTGTCCGTGCCCTTCTTGGGGACCATTACTCGATTACCCCACAGAAGGCAGTCTGTCTGTATAGACATTTCATCTTTGTGCCATTGGTACAGCTTTATCTCTTCCTGCATTTCCACTGGGACACTGGACCAGCTCCCGTGAAGCACAAGATTCTTTACTCGGGACAGTAAGGGGTCCTGGCTCGTCCAGGTTCTAATGTGTTGGGCTGTGACGGGTGATTGCTCACTCTTGAATGCTTCCATTACCATGACTAAATCTGCGGGCTGTGCCATTTCCACCCCCGTGGCGGGCAATGGCAGCCTACTGAGAGCATCGGCACAGTTTTCTGTGCCTGGCCTGTGGCGGATGGCATAGTTGTATGCGGACAAGGTGAGCGCCCATCTCTGGATGCGGGCCGATGCATTCGTATTTATCCCCTTACTTTTGGAAAAAAGGGATATCAGTGGCTCATGGTCAGTTTCCAATTCAAATTTGAGCCCAAGCAGATATTGATGCATTTTCTTTACTCCGTAAAAACACGCTAACGCTTCTTTTTCAATCATGCTGTAAGCTCTCTCAGCCTTAGACAGACTCCTGGATGCATAAGCAACCGGTTGCAATTTCCCAGGTTCATTAGCTTGTTACAATACACACCCGACCCCGTACGATGACGCATCACATGCTAGTACCAAAGGCTTACATGGATCATACAACACCAGCAATTTGTTTGAGCATAACAATTTTCTAGCTTTTACAAAGGCATTTTCTTGGCTTTTGCCCTATACCCATTCATCTCCTTTACACAGTAAGGTGAACAGTGGTTCTAACAGTGTGCTGAGACCCGGTAAGAAGTATCCAAAATAGTTCAGGAGTCCTAGAAACGTCACGTTCTGTGGCCTCGGTCCGTTCTCGATTGTCTCCGTCTTCGAATCGGTGGGCCTGATGCCGTCCGCCGCGATTCTTCTCCCGGAAAACGCACTTCGAGCGTTCTAGCCTGAGCCCCACACGGTTGAATCGACTAAGAACCTCCTCCAGGTTCTGCAGATGCTCGACTGTGTCCCGACCTGTAACCAAGATGTTATCCTGGAAGACCACCGTGCGCGGGTAAGCTTTTCATGTTTCTCTGGAATATCGCCGCAGCTGATCGAATCCCAAACGGGCATCTGTTGTAAATGAAGAGACCTTTCTGCGTGTTGATGCAGATGAGGCCCTTCGATGATTCCTCCAGCTCCTGCGTCATGTCGGCTGAGGTCAAGTGCAGCTTCGTGAACGTCTTTCCTCCCGCCAGCATTGCAAAAAGGTCATCAGCCTTTGGTAGTGGGTATTAATACGGCAGGGAGAAATGCTTGATAGTTACTTTGTAATCCCCACAGATTCTGACGGTGCCGTCTCCCTTGAGGACTGGAACAATTGGACTGGCCCACTCGTTGAAATCGATTGGCGAAATAATGCCCTTTCGTTGCAGCCGGTCCAGCTCGATCTCCACCCTCTCTTTCTCATCATGTACGGTACTGTTCTCGCCTTGTGATGGATCAGTAGTACCCCCGGAATTAGGTGGATCTGCACTTTTGCTCCTTGGAACTTCCCGATGCCTGGTTCGAACAGTGAGGGGAACTTGTTTAAGATCTGGCCACACGAAGTGTCGTCAATGGACGAGAGCGCTCGGACGTCGTCCCAATTCGAGCGTATCTTTCCCAGCCAGCTCCTGCCGAGAAGCGTGGGACCATCGCCCGGTACCACCCAGAGTGGTAGCTTGTGCACCGCTCCATCGTAGGAGACCATTACAGTAGCGCTGCCGATGACGGGAATCAGTTCCTTTGTGTAAGTTCTCAGTTTAGTATGAATGGGAGTCAGGACTGGCCTTGAGGCCTTGCTCCACCACAATTTATCGAAAGTCTTTTCGCTCATAATGGACTGGCTCGCGCCCATGTTCAGCTCCATTGACACCGGGAGTCCATTTAATTCAACATTATAGGGGGACACTTTGTGGTAAATGTGTGCACCTCATATGCTTCTGCCTCCTCGGTCTGAGGCTCTGGTTCGTCGTGATCCGCTGTGGATCTGTCCTCCTTTGCAACATGGTGGTTTGCAGGATTAGCAGGGGTTGCGGCTCACCTGCACATACGTTGGAGGTGTTCCATTGTTCCACAGCCCTTGCAAACATACCCTTTGAAGCGGCATGAATGGAAACAATGATCAACCCCCGCAGCGCCAACAAGGTATTAATGGCCTTGCATTCATCACCCTTGATGGTGGACTCTGAGACATCTGCGGACATGCAGCTGCAGGCATGTGGGGCCTGCCCTGTACGTTGCAATTTGAAAACAACATCACTTTGTTCACAGTACTTGTAGCACCACTCATGTGCTGAGAGATTTGCTCCGTATTGTCAATGGGGGCAATGAACGCCTGGGCTATCGCTATGGCTTTACTCAAGGCTAGGGTCTCTTCAATCAATAGTTTGTGAAGTATCATTTCGTGGCCAATGCCAAGTACAAAGAAGTCCCTGAGCATGTGCTCCAAATGTCATTCAAATTCGCAATGTCCTGCAAGGCATCTCAGCTCGGCGACATAACTCGCCACTTCCTGGCCTTCAGACCTTTTGTAGGTGTAGAACCAGTATCTCGCTATCAGAACATTTTCCTTCGGTTTCAGATGCTTCCGGACCAGTGTGCACAAATCATTGTACGATTTCTCTGTGGGTTTTGCTGGAGCAAGCAGATTTTTCATGGGGCCATAAGTTGGTGCCCCGCAGACGGTGAGGAGAATCGCCCTACGTTTGCCAGCGTTCGCTTCTCCTTCCAGCTCGTTGGCCACAAAGTATTGGTCGAGTCGCTCCAGCAAGGTTTCCCAATCATCTTCCTCCGAAAATTTTCTCTAGGATGCCCACTGTTCTCTGCACCGTTGGGTTCGTCATCTGTATTTCGTCACCAATTATTATGTATGAATAAAGAGTCTGACTGGATACTGTGAGCTCAAATTAAAGTGTGACCTTAGTCTTTTATTGCAGGTCTCCAGAGTGCCTCTCCAGCCTGTGAGGCCTTCTTAAGTACCAGTGCTCCCAAGGGATTGTGCGATCCCTTGGGACTCCAGGGGATGAGCCCTCTGGTGGCTACACAGGTTTACATATATAACACTTATCTTCTTAAACCATATGTAAGGCAACAAGTGTCTGTTTCATGTTATCTCTGGGACTGACTTTTAACTGCCGGCCACCCATCTCTCGCATGGAAAATGGGAGGCCAGCAATTGAAAATTGTGGAGGAGAGGGAAGTGTCACCTCGGCTGCTCCATTGATGCCCAAGATCCATTGAATGTCCCACTCCAGAGATTTGAGCACATTAATTTAGGCTGACACTCCTGCAGTACTGAGGGAATGCTGCACTGTCGGCGGTGCTGTCTTTCCGATGACACATTAAACCGAGGACCCGTCTGCTCTCTCAGGTGAATGTAAAAGATCCTATGGCACAATTTCAAAGACGAGCAGACCTGGCCAATATTTATCCCTCAATCAACATAACAAAAATACAGATTATCTGGTCATTATCACATTGCTGTTTTTGGGAGCAAATCTGTGCACAAATTGGCTGCCACGTTTCCCATCTTGCAACAGTGACTAGACTTCAAAAATACTTCATTGGTTGTAAAATGCTTTGAGACGTGTGGTGGTCGTAAAAGATGCTATATAAATGCAAGTCTTTCTTTCTTTCTTTTGTTTCAATGCATTTTCCAGGTGGACCTGCCCTGAAACAGGCAGGAGGTTATGTAAATATTCGAATCAGGGTTCGGTTGTAGGAAACTGATTGGAATTTTCAGGTATAGAGTGGAGTGTGTGCCATGCATGCTCTGCCCAATTTTACTCGGCATTGAGCAGCCTAACAAACAATTCCTAATCGGACCGCTGGACACTGCTCAGAAAATGGCCTAGGATACCGTTAGCATTTATTGATAGTGGCTCTAAGAGCAGAAATCTTCCTACTGGATCCCCAAAAAACTCTGGTCCGCTGCCAAATCACTGCCTCCCTGAAATTACCTCTGCCCTCATCCATGCAAACTACCAGCCGGCTTGGAGTGAGAGTGGCCAATTTACACCCTCCCACAACTCTGAGCTGCAACGGGGCGCCCGCAACACACCGGTGGCATGTAAGTGCCAACCAGGCCTCGAAATGACATGGGCCTCAGGCCGGCACCAACAGTTTGGAAGTGGGGCCTCCCCACGGGCTTCAAAGATCAACCCCCGTGTTTTAATAAAGGTGTGTAAGTAACTAGCTGCTGCATGTATTCTCCCTGTTATCAATTGACTTGTGACTAGAGAAAAGATGCTCTATCTGAATAAAGTTAAACCTACAGTGGTGGTGAAAAAAATGAAAGAAATAGTATTTGATTCTTCACCACCATTGGATACATACACTCAATCCCAGTCGCGCTGAAGAAATGTCTCAGCACCGTGGAAAATTAACCATAATGGCCTTTTTTCTGCTTCACCAAGCTTGAAATTTCGAGGAAGCGCATGTACAGTGGGGTGTTGCACAACTGAAGTTTAAAAGGATGTAGCAATTCCTGGGAAATATGAAATATGAAGTCATTTATGAAAATCGCTCCAATTACTACAACCCTTTGTGTGCTGAATTCTCCTGGTAACTATCAAACCACACATGTAATTTCTACTATATGACACTCATAGACTCTCATCATCAATGTCTGCTCTTGTTGATAAGAGACTCCCGAGGTATGGGAAATGGTCCACGTTGTCCAGGAATGCGCCGTGGATCTTGATGACTGGGGGGCAGTACTGTGCGGCGAGGACAGGCTGATGGAGGACCTTTGTCTTACGGATGTTTAGCGTAAGGCCCATGCTTTCGTATGTCTCAGTAAATACATTGACTATGTCCTGGAGTTCAGGCTCTGTATGTGCGCAGACACAGGCGTCATCTGCGTACTGTAGCTCGATGACAGAGGTTGGAGTGGTCTTGGACCTGGCCTGGAGACAACGAAGGTTGAATAGCTTCCCACTGGTTCTGTAGTTTAGTTCCACTCTAGCGGGGAGCTTGTTGACTGTGAGGTGAAGCATGGCAGTGAGGAAGATTGAGAAGAGGATTGGGGCGATGACGTAGCTCTGCTTGACCCCGGTCCAGACGTGGATTGGGTCTGTAATGGATCCGTTAGTAAGGATCACGGCCTGCATATCGTCGTGGACCAGGCGGAGGATGTTGACGAACTTTTGGGGAACTGATAGTCTGTGATTTTTTTAAATATTTACTCCAATTTTAAGGCATTTTATTTGGCTAATCCCTTATCCCTCTTTCTCCCATCTGTGGCCAGTGGCAACCATCGAAGAGGACAGGCTGGAAAAACAGTTGCTCTTACGTTCCTGCCACTTATTCCTTCAGTGAGGACTATGATAGTGGCTAGAATGACTTGCGGTTTGTCACTGCTCCTGTATCCAACCTCTCTCAATGGTCTGGCTCTCTGACATCATAAGAAGTCACATAGGAATCGGGGGGAGGGGAGTGGAAAATTATTTAATATTGAATATTATGCATAAAAATCAAGCCACTACATCATTACTTATATTCAGGTGGGCAACTGTGAGAACCTGCCACTCACTGAAGAAATAAGCTATCGTTATATTTTGATCAAAGGAGCAAGTCCTTCATTTAGACATTTTGAAATTACCACCATGGTATTTAGGCATTAATGCTTGAGAAACTACATACTGTTAGTAAAGTGTTCTTGGAGAGATGTTTGCCTCAGCAAAGGTAAAGCAAAGGCCAGAAATGGAGCAGAGTAGCTAAAGCAGCTGGAAGTCAAGATTCCTATAGTGTTAAAAGGAAGCTTCTACATCAGAAAACCAGGACGACTGGTTAGTTGTTAACATAGAGCCCCCCACCCCCACCAGTTACAGAAAACAAAAGTCTTAAAATCTTTCTCTACTCCAGCAACCACCAGATTCTATTTTGTAAGACATCTCTCCCGCTGGCTGTTCCCGTTTTTTTCTAAAAGTGGTATTCAAGCCATCAACGTGAATGTGTGCTCCATGTGACAATAGTGTATTTCTACTTTCATTATATTTATGCCTTTTTTCCAGTCTTTTCCCCTTTTTTCTAAAGCTACGACATCATACCGTGCCAAAAGTTGCGAGACTCGGCCTGGGACCTGATTTAAATATTTTATCAATTGAAATGAAGTCCACACACACAGGTCTCGCTGCCTTTTATTTCCCCCCAGTTGCATTCTATAAAATGTGGCACAGAGTGGATCAAGAGCACATGGTTGCGTGAGATTTTATGCAGCTGGTGCGACTTCACAAAACCGGCATTAAATCTTCCACGTCTGAACCACACAAACCAGGACGCTGTTGAGTGAGGTGATCTCAGCCAGGACAGCTGTAGAGGACAGTACAGATGTTGTGAAAATTAACTAGGGTTCTTGCTACTGAGTAATATGAAGTATGCAAGTGTGGACACCACGTAACACAGAATCAGACTCATTGGAGCCATCATCATCATCATCATCATAGGCAGTCCCTCGGAATTGAGGAAGACTTGCTTCCACTCTTAGCATGAGTTCTTAGGTGGCTGTACAGTCCAATACGAGAACCACAGTCTCTGTCACAGGTGGGACAGATAGTCGTTGAGGGAAAGGGTGGGCAGGGAGCCTGGTTTGCCGCACGCTCCTTCCGCTGCCTGCGCTTGATTTCTGCATTGGAGTAGGTGAGCCTGTCGAGACTCACTGCCAAGGTTCACACATAATGACCACATGCGCGTGCCAGATGGCAATTTGCATCAATGACACTGTGGGGACGAATTTGCCCCATGCTGGATTTGCAGTGCATAAGTCGAATTGACTTTTTTTTATCACCAGCATGGGAATTTGAGCTCTTTGTGGAAAAAAAAGGTGTTATTGCACTAACAGAGCACTCTTACGGTGCTCGCAGGGTGCTACGCTCAGCATCGCACTCAGCACAACAGCACAGCGCTGATGATGTCAGCGCAACGCGAATGTGCTATGTCACACTGATGCCTCACAACATCCCTCTCCTCCTTTTAAAGGGAAGGGCCGCTGCGAACTATGCACCCTCTTTAGTGGCACCCACTGGGCCACCAGGGAGGGCGTCAGCCGAGCCAGCAGCCTTGCACCCAAGAGGAGGTGCCGGGCTGCATGTTGGTGGACAGCCACTAGTGGCTGTCATTTTCGGGCCAACTGCAATGGCGGCCGCCACGCTAACACTTCCCCTTCAAGGGCGGACAGAGAAGCTGTCGATGGCATCACACCATGCCAACCTCTTGTCCAGCAGGGCAATTTTCCCCAAAGGACGCAAATGGGTTGGCGTGGGGCGATAAAATGTTGATGCGCACGGCGATGACATCATTGCCGCGCATGTGCCATAACGGTCCGCTAATCACAGAGCACGGTGCAAAACACATTTTTCCGGCAGAGCCCCGGAAGCAAATCTGCACGGGTCGACGTGGCTGCCATGCCTGCGCCATCCCCATCTCATTAGCACTCCATTATCGTTGGCCGGCGGTTCTAACTGGCACTGCGCAAAGAGGCAATTTCAGCTCCTGTATCTCATAGAGAGAATCAATGGCTTCCAGAGAGCGGAGAATTTAAAGAATTTTATTTTAAAAATGCATCACATTAGGTAGAGACACAAGTCACTTTGTAATTTTATCATTACTGCAGTGCTAAAGGTTGTAGTTGATACTTTTATTCCTTGAACCAATATCATGAATTGTAATCATAAGAGGATTTGTGTTTAGAAGCACAAGGTTTTTGCACATGAAAGCCCAAAAAATGATTCAACTGCAGAAAATACCATTCGATGAAGGATTTATTTCTAAAGGGTTGATCTTCATATTACATGACACTCAGCAGCGTTGAGAGCACTCTTTGATGTAATGTTTTTATACAGTTTGGTTTTACCAGTAATGGGCACAGATTATAATGTGCAAATGTTCAAAAAATATATTTATAACAATGCAAAAGGGACCATTAGCCCTTTAATCCTGATAATATGGTTACCCCTCCATAACAAATACTAAATTTGTGTTAATTGTTGACTAAGCTGTAAAGGAAACAAAAAGAACTGTATTTTAGCAACGTGATTTAATTCAGTTGTGTGAATGCCAATGGCAAAATTTTATGCTGCTGACAAGATTGACCCATTTATTGTAAAAACGTAAGCACTGCAATATGTCCCATGGGAAGTTTTGTACGGAGCATCTCATTAGAAGAGAAAATAAAAACATCTGCATTTCCCCCATATGTGCAGACTCAACACACTCATTGTGAGCGTCAAGGGATGAAATCCAAATTCAATCATTAATGCCAAACAGCCTGCACTATTTGATTGACAAACTATTAGTGGATCCAGTTTGGATTGTTATGCAGTTTTGATTGTTCATTTGTATGTATGTGCTCTATCAGGCTGAATGTTTCGTGCCTCTATTATAGCAGATGTTGCTGGCTGAGAGACTTACTTTAAATATTAAAAATTATAGGTGGAGGGCCATGACGCATAGTGCAGAACACTACCAAGAGTTCAGATTTAAATGATGAACTATTTCTTTCAATGATGGCAGCTAGCAAGAAATATAAAAACAGATAACTAGAGCTTCTACAGGTATATAAAAAGGAAGAGGGTAGCTAAAGTAAACGTTGGTCTCCTATAGGATGATACTGGTGAATTAATCATGGGGAACAGAGAAATGGCAGAGACTTGGAACAAGTATTTTGTATCGGTCTTCACGGTAGAAGACACTAAAAACATCCCAATAATAGATCATTAAGGGGCTAAAGAGAGGAGGGAACTTAATACAATCACTATCACTAAAGTAAAAGTACTCGGTAACATATTGGAACAAAAAGTGGACAAGTCCTCTGGACCTGATGGCTTGTATCCGAGGGTCTTAAAAGAAGAGGCTGCAGAGATAGTGGATGCATTGGTTGCAATCTACCAAAATTCACTTGATTCTGGGGTGGTCCCAACGGATTGGAAAACTGCAAATGTAACATCCCTATTTAAAAAAGGAGGGAGACAAAAAGCAGGATACTGTAGACTAGTTAGCTTATCATCTGTTGTTGGGAAAATGCTGGAGTCCATTATTAAAGAAGCAGTAGCAGGACATTTGGAATATCATAATGCAGTCAAGCAGAGTCAGTATGGTTTTATGAAAGGGAAATCATGTTTGACAAATTTGCTGGAGTTCTTTGAGGATATAACGAGCAGGGTGGATGAGGGGGAACCAGTGGATGTGGTGTATTTGGATTTCCAGAAGGCATTCAATAAGGTGCCACATAAAAGGTCACTGCACAAGATGGGGTTGGGGGTAATATATTAGCATGGATTGAGGATTGGCTAACTAACAGAAAACAGAGAGTTGGGATAAATGGGTTATTTTCCGGTTGGCAAGCGGTAACTGGTGAGGTGTCACAGGGATTGGTGCTGGGGCCTCAACTATTTATAATCTATATTAATGACTTGGATGAAGGGACCGAGTATAATGTAGCCAAGTTTGCTGATGATACAAAGATGGGTGGTGCAGCAAATTATGAAGAGGACACAAAGAATCTGCAAAGGGATATAGACAGGCTAAGTGAATGGGCAAACATTTAGCAGATGGAATATAATGTGGCAAAGTGTGAGGTTATCCACTTTGGCAAGAAAAATAAAAAAAGCAAATTATTATTTAAATGGAGTGAGATTACAAAATGCTGCAGTACAGAGGGACCTGGGGGTCCTTGTTTATGAAACACAAAAAGTTAGTATGCAGGTACAGCAAGTATTCAGGAAGTCAAATGGAATGTTGGCCTTTATTGCAAGGGGGATGGATTATAAAAGCAGGGCAGTCCTGCTACAACTGTTCAGGGTATTGGTGAGACCGCACTTAGAGTACTGCGTACAGTTTTGGTCTCCTTATTTAAGGAGGGATATACTTGCATTGGAGACAGTTCAGAGAAGGTTCACTAGGTTGATTCCTGAGATGAAGGGGTTGTCTTATGAAGAAAGGTTGAGCGGGTTGGGCCTATACTCATTGGAGTTTAGAAGAATGAGAGGTGATCTTATTGAAACATATAAGATACTGAGGAGGCTTGACAAGATGGATGCAGAGAGGATGTTTCCACTCGTGGAGGAATGTAGAAATAGGGGGCATAGCTTAAGAATAAGGGGTCACCCATCTACAACTGAGATGAGGAGGAATTTCTTCTCTCAGAAGGTCGTTAATCTATGGAATTCTCTGCCCTTGAGAGCTGTGGAGGCTCGGTCATTGAATATATTTAAGGTGGAGATTGAGAAATTTTTGAACTATAAGGGAGTGATGGGTTATGGGGAATGGGCACGGAAGTGGAACTGAGCCGAAGATCAGATCAGCCATGATCTTATTAAATGGTGGAGCAGGCTCGAGAGGTGAAATGACCTACTCCTGCTCCTATTTGCATGTTCTTATGGTTCAGTGGATTGTACCTTTCCTAATGATCTAGAAAGGGCTGGCATTTGATCTCTGCAATGTGAAAGGCATTTATTTAATTATTGAATATTTAATCAGAGAGAATTATATTCAACTGCTTATGGTAGACTAAAGAGGCATGCATCTCAAATTTTTGGTTTACTGGGAAGAGATCATGGGCTGGATTTTACTAATCTTGGTGGGCCCATGGTGGGCAACGTCGGTGGCAGGTCCCGACCCCGCTGCTTGTTCCAGCTCATGTGTAGAATAAATTTACCTTGTTAAGCCTACCTAGCGCATTTCCCAGCCAATTAGAGGAAGCGGGTCTGGTGACGTCATTTGATGACGCGTTCTCAGCCGGTTTCCTTAAAAGGACCATGGCCATCTTTAATTTGACATTTGTGCTGTCAATATTTGAGGTGCTGCAAACACTGGTCGTGTTTTTGCCAACAGTGGTGAGACCACTGCAGCCGGCATTAGTGGCGTGTGGGCAACATGCTCCGGTCTCCATCGTGCCCTCTCAACACAATCTTTCATTGATGGGGCTTGTTAAGCCTGCCCTGTGAGGTTCCCGGCCAATTAACAGAAAGCGGGTCTGATGGCATCATCTGATGATGCGTCTTCAGTTGGTTTCCTTAAAGGGACCACGGCCAACTTCTTTTTCACAGTTGTTCTGTCAGTGTTCTACATCATTGAGATGCTGCAAACCCTGACAAGCATTGCACAACGGTGAATGGTTGCACCCAGGCTGCTGAAATAGATGGATGACAGAAGCGATCTGTCAATGGTGAGAGAGCTTGCTCCAAGGAAGTGACAGTGAATGAAGAGTTCACTGCAAAAACTTCCAAACTGCATTTAAAAGTTTCTTCCAAATTCTGAAGGCTTCAGCTTCTGACATTGGAAAGTGAACAGCTGTGAAATGGTAGCTTTTATACCACTTCTGCAGCTGTCAACTAGCCAAAGCAATGGAGAGTCACTGAAAATCTGACACACTTACCTGGTGTGAAACCCAAGGGACAGAAAACTCGTTGAAAACTTTGTAAAATGTTAAGTGCCTGGGTAAAATCCTTTTAAACACCTTCAAATGTCCTCTTTAGCATCTTAATTGGCTGGCCCACCGCTTGGTGTCAGGTCTGCAATCCGCACGCAGACCCAACATTTGAGAAACTGACCTGGAGGCGGGTGCGGAGCAGACTTCTGACCGGCTGTCAATTAGGGCCATTTTGACAGCGGGCCCACCTCCAAATCCACACTCACAGGGCTTGGAAGATTCCGGCCACTGACAAGCACTGCACAGAGGTGCAAGGGCTGTACCCAGGCTCTCCCATCACAGCATGCAGGGAGATTCTCTTCCCTTCCCATAGAAGGAGAAGACCTCCTTAGGAGATCAACATAGCCTGGTTGCACATTGCAGAGGAAGGCACAAGCAGGGATGTGGTCAGGAGGACCTGGGTGCATTGGCGCAAACCTTTCAATGGTCTCAGTAGATCACGAAACATTAGTACAAAGCCACACTCAACCTTATCCTGCTGTGCCTCTCATCATATCCCCATCACTCTGCCTTCCCTACCCAGCTCCTGCACATCCTTGCTCACACCAACTTACCTTGCACCTCTACCCTTCCCTCTCTATCTACACCATCTCACTCACCATCCCTCACACTCACCCGCATCATAATGCAATCATACTAACTAACAACACACAAGGGTAGGTGCTTGGGTGTTTTATGCAATATTCATGTAAAATTTCTGTTAATTTGGTGTCAAACATTGAAAACGTTATTTTCAACACTTTGTGTTCTTAGACAGATGGAAGTAACATCCCCCCCAGCCTCCCCTCAATGGTGATGAGTGTGACAGGAATGTCTTGGGCATTGTAGGGATACTTAATGGTGTTGGTGTGAGGTGGTGCCAACCTGGTGCTTCTTACGGCAGGCAGGGTGTACAGCTTCATGTAATGTAAATCTGGCCATGGTGAGGCCATCCCTCACCTCCCGGGCAGCAATGTGGTCAGGTACTGATGCCGTGTCATGTGCAGCATCAGTTGATTGTGGAGAAGGTTGGTGTGGTTATTGGTGCTGCTGGTATGCCTGGTATTGCTGATGTGCCTGCTGATACTGGTGTTAGGGCTGATCATGGTGGGATTCTGAGAACCAAGGTAAGAGAGCTTCAGCAGAACCCATGCTGATGGAATAGGTGGCAGGTGAAGTAGAGATGACAGAAGCAATTGTCAAAGGTGGGAGAGGTAATGAGGTTGGACTGGATGGAGACTTGTGTAAAGACTGGCAGCATTCTGAATCTGTAGTGGAAATGAAGTTTAGAGAAGCTAGTGGTTAAGGGAACATATTTCAATCGACTACAAGCTTTAACTTGACCTCTAAAGCTGTCAACTCATCAGCTGACTGAATGGCCACTGACCTTCTGCCTCAGAGCATAAGAAATAGGAGCAGGAGTAGGCCATACGGCCCCTCGAGCCTGCTCCGACAATCAATATGATCATGGCTGATCATCGACCTCAACTCCATTTTACCGCCTGATCTCCAATTCCCTTGATTTCCCGAGAGTCCAAAAATCTATCTACTCAGCCTTGAATATACTCAAAGCCTCAAGGGACCAATAAAACCAAAACAGATTAGAAGGTTATTCATTCTGACTGCCAACAAAAATAATTGCACTTCAAAAATAATTCATTGGATATGGGGAGTAAAACTAATTTTTTGGGACATTCTGAGGTTATGATTGGATATGACGTGAATGCAAGCTCTTTCTTTCTATTGAAAAACGGTAGATTTAAAGTTTCAGTAATTAAGCTGGAGAAACATTGTATTTGGCTCATCACCATCCAGCTATCAATAACAAATTAAATTCAACTGAATCAGTACATCCAAAATGTGGATGCTTCATATCTGAATTTACCTAGATGTACCTTCCTATGCAACAATTGACAGTTCTAGATAGTATAATACCCTTTATATATGGACGGTAATGATTGCTGCATAACTTTCCATGCAAATAAGGTTTAGGAATTAAGTAATTATGAGGATTATTAAGTCATATTTCTGAAGATAATGGCCCTGAAATCCCGGCCTCCTTGGGTCCGTACGGAGTGTGAACGGACCCAGGAAGGCTTTGCAAAAGCCGGTTTTCGGCTCACAATGTGCATGTGCCGAAAACCAGCTTTTACGATCTGTCAAGTTTTAGCATCTCGGCAGCAAGATATTCGCATGGGCAAGATTGCGATATTTATAAGAACATAAGAAATAGGAACAGGAGTAGGCCATATGGCCCCTCGAGCCTGCTCCGCCATTCAATAAGATCATGGCTGATCAGATCATGGACTCGGCTCCCCCTCTCTGCCCGTTCCCATAACTCCTTGTCCCTTTATCGTTTAAGAAACTGTCTATTTCTGTCTTAAATTTATTCAATGACTCAGCTTCCACAGCTCTCTGAGGCAGCGAATTCCACAGCCTTACAACCCTCAGAGAAGAAATTTCTCCTCATCTCAGTTTTAAATGGGCGGCCCTTATTCTAAGATCATGCCCTCTAGTTCTAGTCTCCCCCATCAGTGGAAACATCCTCTCTGCATCTACCTTGTCAAGCCCCCTCATAATCTTATACGTTTCAATACAATCACCTCTCATTATTCTGAATTTCAATGAGTAGAGGCCCAACCTACTCAACCTTTGCTCATAAGTCAACCCCCTCATCTCCGAAATCAACCTAGTGAATCTTCTCTGAACTGCCTCCAAAGCAAGTATATCCTTTCGTAAATATGGAAACCCAAACTGCACGCAGTATTCCAGGTGTGGCCTCACCAATACTCTGTATAACTGTAGCAAGACTTCCCTGCTTTTATACTCCATCCCCTTTGCAATAAAGGCCAAGACTCCATTGGCCTTCCTGATCACTTGCTGTACCTGCATACTATCCTTTTGTGTTTCATGCACAAGTACCCTCAGGTCCCACTGTACTGCAGCACTTTGCAATATTTCTCCATTTAAATAATAACTTGCTCTTTGATTTTATTCTGCCAAAGTGCATGACCTCACACTTTCCAACATTATACTCCATCGGCCAAATTTTTGCCCACTCACTTAGCCTGTCTATGTCCTTTTGCAGATTTTTATGTCCTCCTCACACATTGCTTTTCCTCCCATCTTTGTATTGTCAGCAAACTTGGCTACGTTACACTCAGTCCCTTTTTCCAAGTCGTTAATATAGTTTGTAAATAGTTGGGGTCCCAGCACTGATCCCTGCAGCACCCCGCTAGTTACTGGTTGCCAACCAGTGAATGAACCATTTATCCCAACTCTCTGTTTTCTGTTAGTTAGCCAATCCTCTATCCATGCTAATATATTACCCCCAACCTCATTGTCCATACTTGGCCCAGCGAATGTCCTTAAAACTTTTATGCCTGGTAAAAGCAGGCACATAGCCTATTTTTTTTTTACCAGTGTAAGTGTTTTAAAACTTACAAATACATATAAAAATAAAATTTAAAGAACACATTTTAATGTTAAAATCCCTGCCCACTAAGGTAAGTTTATTTTAAACCATAATTAAAAAACATTTTTAAAAATCGGAAAAATATATTTTTTTTCTACGACATTTATTAACTTTAATTTAAATTAATGCTAAGTATGAGATTTTTTTTCCTATTTTTAATGGTGTTTTGGTGTTGCGGGCGGGGGGGGGGGGTCGGAGGGGTGTTTCTCAATCTAATAATAAGAACTCCCACTTACGGAGTTCCCATTATTATGAATGAAAAAATACTTTACCTGGATTGGCTGCCCAGTGCCATGTGACTCCAGCTCCAGCTCTATGTCCGTCCAGACGTGCACGTGCTCTGATGTGCAGGGAGAGGAGGCCTCAGGACTGAGATCTCTGGTGGGCACTGCAGCAAAAGGTAAGTGTGCACCTTTTCTCTAGAATTGAGTCGAACGCCTGTGGGAAGAAGGAACTCGGATTTCAGGACCAATATGTGAAGTGATATTGATCCTCAAAAAATTTCCACAAAATATGCTGGAGGACCTACATTAATCAGGGCTGGGGCAGGCAATGAGCAGAGATCATGTTCACTCAAATGAGTCTGAGGTTGCGCACGACAAAGATCCGAAGATTTGGGGAGTGAGCAAGAGAGCATGTCAAAGTGAATAGTGTCAGATCTATCAACCTAAATGACAGAAGAGGAAGATAGAAGTCAGGGAGTGATTTTGCAGGCTGGCAATAGTCAGGTGGAGGATGAATAGGGGAGAAGGAAATGGTTGATTTTTCTTTCTAATGATCTGATTGGTTGGTTGGTTTCTTATTTAACTGATCTTTAAGGGAGGGGAAATAAATGAATGTGATTGGCTAGTTCAATGAAGTCAGCATGTCTAAGCAGTTTTGATTGGTTATACTTTTATAACCAGCGGTAAATATTTTGGTCAGTTTTGAGAAAAACAGACAGCTGGTAAGAATGCAGAAAAGTGATACCTCAGACGAGCTGTAATACTTTAATCTTAAGTACATTGGACACCAGACACAAGAATTATTGTTGCACACATTTGCTGAAAATATACAAAAACATTTATTGGAATATTTGCAATAATATTTCTTCCATGATTTTATGTAATTGATTGCAAAGAAGTAAAATATGTGACAAAAATATTGTATTAGGAAAAAATCTACCAGCATCTCTCAATGCTCCTCCTTTAGCCCATCATATCTGTACTCACACTATGAAGGACTTAGCCACTTAGCCCCATTTCTCTGCCCGTTCTCCACACACTTTTAATTCATTATTTTACAAATATGTATCCACTTTGCTTTTAAAAGCTTTCATGGATTCTGCAACCACCACTGTTTCTGGTATAACATTCTGTGGCCGAAATTGGCTATCGCCGCGGTTGGGGGCGGTAAACTTTGTGAGGCCGGATATTCTGCGGCCGGCGCGGAAGTCCCACCTTGGAAGCGAAATTGGGGTTACCGCCCCTCACAGTAAGTGGAGCACAATGTCACGTGCTCCACTTTCTCTTGGGTCGGGATCGGGAGCACTAACCGGGCACATTGCGGAATGCTACTCAGCCTGTCCACATAGCGCTGATGCGTTTCAACGTCCCTCCCCTTCCATTAAAGAGGAGGGCCACTGCGAGCTCTGCAGGTCTTTTGATGGGCCTCCACTGGGCCACCGAGGACGATGGGGTGCTGTGCCCACAGCCCGGCACCGGAACCACTGGGCCATTGAGGATGAGGGGTGTTGTGGCCACAGCCCGGCACTGGAACCGGTGAGTCGGAGAAGAAAAAAATGGCGGCATTTTTACTATCCATACTTTCCATAAACAGCAGCAAGTTGGCCTCCAGCCCTGAAGACCTACTTGGATATCTCTGAAACAAAAGAGCTTTCCTTTATCTGAGCTCATTCTTCTTGCTGCATGCGCCTTCTCAGATCCTCTATAAGTGGGGTTGGACACAAAACCGAATGCATACTTCCACTGGCACTGTTCCTAGTGGGTGTGTGCTCAGTGTTGAAGAAGGAAAAAGAGGCAGCAGGCACCATTACTTCACTCCCACCTAACTTGAATTGGAATATAATACTTGCACCTGCTGCAGATGCAAGCACTCCATATCCCGTTAGGAGGAAACCATGGAAATCTTCGGACAACGTAACGAGGATGAAGACCCAGCTTCATAGGTCTCCATCCACTCTTTTCCTTTACGCTGAACCCAAGAACTGAGTTTTTCCCAGTGCTAAACAAAGGAAAGTCGATCCTGTGAGGTCATTAGAATGAGGTATACAGTAGCATACCACATTAACCATTATAGAATCATAGAATCACAGAATGGTTTCTGTTATGTATGCAACACCTTGTAACCAGCATTCTACCGCCACCAGAGGGCGCATCTGTTGGAGTCGCAAGGGCTCCCTGCATCCCTTGGGAGCACTGTATATAAGCAGGCCTCCCAGGCCGTGCCAGCACTCTGGTGTCAGAATAAAGAGACTAAGGTCATACTTACTCAAGTCTACAGTACTCAGTCACGTAGCTTTATTTGAGACATAACAACTGCCGATGAATAATAGATAACGAACCATCACGCAAAAATGCAGAGAACTGTTGGTATCCTGGAGAAATTCTTAGAAGGTGACGATTGGGAAGCCTTCATGGAGCGACTCAACCAATACCTTGTGGCCAATGAGCTAGAAGTGAATGAGAACGCTGCCAAACGAAGGGCGATCCTCCTCACCGTCTGCGGGGCAACAACCTATGGCCTCATGAAGAATCTTCTTGCTCCGGTGAAACTAACAACCAAACCGTATGAAGAACTGTGTACGCTGGTCCGGGAACACCTTAATCCAAAGGAGAGCATTCTGATGGCAAGGTATCGATTTTATACATGTCAACGGTCTGAAGGCCAGGAAGTGGCGAGCTACTTCACCGAACTAAGGCACCTTGCAGGACATTGCGAATTCGGTGGATTCCTGGAGCAAATGCTAAGAGACTTTTTTGTGCTTGGCATTGGCCATGAGGTTATCCTTTGCAAACTATTGACTGTTGAAACACCAAACCTAAGCAAAGCCATAACGATAGTCCAGGCATTTATGTCCACCAGCGAAAACACCAAACAAATTTTGCACCATAAAGATGCATCGGTAAGTACTGTACACAAAGTAACATCGTTTTCAGGCAGGAATGCATATGGCAGAACATTCACGCCGGCAGCTGCACGACCTCAGATGGTGCAGAGTCCACCATCAAATGTGAATGCGAGGCAATTAATACCTTGTTGGCATTGCGGAGGTGATCATCGAGTCCATCAATGTCGCTTCAAACACGATGCGTGCAAAGGTTGTGGAACAATGGGTCACCTCCAGCGAATTGTGCAAATGAGCTGCAAACCCTGCAAACCACCACGTTGCAGAGGAAGACCGATCCATGGCGGATCAAATTGAACTAGAGACTTGAACAGAGGAGGCAGAAGTGTACGGTGTACACACCTTCACCACAAAATGTCCACCGATTATGTTAAAAGTTGAACTGAAAGGAATTTCAGAATCCATGGAATTGGACATGGATGTGAGTCAGTCTATCATGAGCAAAAAGGCCTTCGAGAGGCTGTGGTGCAACAAGACACAAAGGCCCAAGCTGAGCCCTATTCATACCAAGCTGAGAATTTACACTAAAGAGCTGATCCCTGTAATTGGCAGTGCAGCAGTAAAAGTCTCCTATGATGGAACGGTGCACGAACTACCAGTATGGATTGTACCAGGAGATGGCCCCACACTATTTGGCAGAAGCTGGCTGGGAAAAATCCGCTGGAACTAGGACGACATCCGAGCGCTTTCATCCGTCGACGATGCCTCATGTGCCCAGGTTTTGAGCAAGTTCCCGTCATTGTTTGAGCCAGGCACCGGAAATTTCTCTGGGGCGAAGGTGCAGATCCACTTGGTTCCCAGTACACAACACATCCACCACAAGGCATGGGCAGTGCCATACATGACGCGAGAGAAAGTGGAGATCGAGCTGGACAGGCTGCAACGAGAGGGCATCATCGTGCCGGTTGAGTTCAATGAGTGGGCCAGGCTGATTGTTTCGGTTCTCAAGGGTGATGGCATGGTCAGATTTTGTGGGGACTATAAAGTAACGATTAACTGTTTTTCGCTGCAGGACCAGTACCCGCTACCCAAGGCAGACAAACTATTTGCGACGCTGGCAGGAGGGAAGATGTTCACCAAGTTGGACCTGACCTCGGCCTACATGACGCAGGAGCTGGCGGAATCTTCGAAAGGTCTCACCTGCATCAACACACACAAAGGTCTGTTCATCTACAATAGATGCCCATTTGGGATTCGATCGGCCGCGGCTATTTTTCAAAGGAACATGGAGAGTCTGCTAAAGTCGGTTCTCGCACCGTGTTTTTCGAGGACGACATATTGATCACAGGTCAGGACACCATCGAACACTTGCAGAACCTGGAAGAGGTTCTAAGTCAGCTAGATCGTGTGGGACTCAGGTTGAAACGCTCGAAGTATGTTTTCCTGGCACCAGAGGTTGAGTTCTTAGGGAGAAGAAACACGGCAGACAGCATCAGACCCACCGATGCCAAGACAGAGGCCATCAAGAACGCACCGAGACCACAGAACATGATGGAGCTGCGATCGTTCCTGGGACTTCTCAATTATTTTGGTCAATTCCTACCCAGGTTAAGAACCTTGTTAGAACCTCTACATGTGTTGCTACGCAAGGAAGATGACTGGGTATGGGGGAAATCACAAGAGACTGCTTTTGAGAAAGCCAGAAATCTGTTATGTTTCAACAAACTGCTTGTTCTGTATGACCCATGTAAACGTTTAGTGCCAGCTTGCGATACGTCTTCGTACGGGGTCGGGTGTGTGCAAACAAATCGGGAACATTGCAACCGGTCGTTTATGCGTCCAGGAGTTTGTCCAAGGCCGAAAGAGCCTACAGCTTGATTGAAAAAGAAGCTCTGGCATGCGTTTACGGGGTGAAAAAAATGCACCACTATCTGCTTGGGCTTAAGTTCGAGTTAGAAACTGACCATAAGCCGCTCATATCGCTATTCTCAGAGAGCAAAGGTATTAATACCAATGCCTCTGCTCGCATCCAAAGATGGGCGCTCACGCTGTCTGCATATAACTATGTAATTCGCCACAGGCCAGGCACAGAGAACTGCGCTGATGCTCTCAGTCGACTACCATTTCCCACCACCGGGGTGGAAATGGCACAGCCTGCAGACTTGCTCTTGGTGATGGATGCATTTGAAAACAAAAAGTCACCCGTTACGGCCCACCAGATCAGGACCTGGACCAGTCAGGATCATTTTCTGTCCCTTGTAAAAAAAAACTATGTCTTGCATGGGAGCTGGTCCCAGCGTCCCAGCGGAGATGCAAGAAGAGATCAAGCCGTTCCAGCGGCGTAAAGACGAAATGTCCATACAGGCGGAGTGTCTTTTGTGGGATAATCACGTGGTTTTGCCGAAGAAATTTAGGGAAACGTTCCTACACAGTACCCACCCAGTTATAGTAATGATGAAAGCTATAGCCAGATCCCATGTGTGGTGGCCCGGCATTGACTCAGATTTGGAGTCTTGCGTGCGCCAATGTAACACTTGCTCTCAACTGAGCAATTCACCCAGGGAGGCACCGCTAAGTTTGTGGTCATAGCCCTCCAAACCATGGTCTAGGATCCACGTTGACTTCGCTGGCCCATTTATAGTCAAAATGTTTTTGGTTGTTGTGGATGCTTATTCAAACTGGTGCAATAATGTCTGTAAGCATGCCCACTGCCACCATCGAAAGCCTACGAGCCCTGTTTGCCATGCACGGCCTGCCTGATGTCCTTGTCAACGACAATGGGTCGTGCTTCACCAGCGCTGAATTCAAGGAATTCATGACCCGCAATGGGATCAAACACATCACATCTGCCCCGTTCAAGCCCGCATCTAATGGCCAGGCAGAATGGACAGTCCAAACCATCAAGCAAAGTGTGAAACGCGTGTCGGAAGGCTCCGTGCAGACCCGCCTGTCCCGATTCCTGCTCAGCTACCGCACAAGAACCCACTCGTTCACTGGGGCTCCCCCTGCCAAACTGCTCATGAAAAGGACACTCAAAACAAGGCTCTCTTTAGTCCACCCTGATCGCCATGATCATGTCGAGGGCAGGCGCCATCAACAAAGCATGGGTACCATGATTGCACAAATTTGTCACGCGATATTGAAGTCAATGACCCTGTATTTGTACTGAACTATGGACATGGTCCGAAATGGCTTGCTGGCACTGTCATAGCCAAGCAAGGGAGTAGAGTGTTTGAGGTCAAACTTGCAAATGGACTAACTTGCAGAAAGCATTTGGACCAAACCGAACTGCGATTCACAGACAGCCACTAGCAACCTGAAGAGGACACCACCAACTTCGACCCTCCAATACACACACAAGTGGCAACTGACACCATGGTTGACCATGAAGCTGAACTCATCATCCCCAGCAACCCAGCGAAGGCCCAACCAACTCACCTGTACCTATGTTTGTACTGAGACAATCGACTAGGGAGCGAAAAGCCTCCGACAGTCTCACTCTGTAAATACGTGTACTATTGACTTTGTGGGGGGGTGGGGGGTGGGGGGGTGATGTCATGTATGCAACAACTTGTAACCAGCCTTCTACCGCCACCACAGGACGCATCTGTTGGAGTCCCAAGGGATCCCAGCATCCCTTGGGAACACTGAAATAAGCAGGCCTCCCATGCTGTGCCAGCACTTTGGAATTAGAATAAAGAGACTAAGGTCATACTTACTCAAGTCTACAGTACTCAGTCACATTGCTTTATTTGAGACATAACAGTTTCATCATGGAAGAAGACCATTTGGCCTTCGAGCCCATGCTGGCTCTCTACAAGAGCACCTCAGCTAGTGCCATTCCCCTGCCCTTGCCCCATAGCCCTGCAATATTTTTTCTTTCAGGTACTTATCAAACTCCATTTCGAAAGCTGTGATTGAGTCTGCCTCCACCATCCTATCAGGCAGTGCATTCCAGTTCCTAAACACTCGCTGTATAAAAATGTTTTTTCTTTTGATTTTCTGTTCATGATTTTTGAACATCTCTATTAAATCTCTCTCAACCTTCCCTGCTCTAAGGAGAACAACCTCACCTTCTCCAGTCTATCCAAATAACTGAAGTCCTCATTCCTAGAATCTTTCTCGTAAATCACCCTCTCTAAAACCTTCACATCCTTCCTAAAGTGCGATGCCCAGAATTGGACACAATACTCCAGCTGAAGCCGAACCAGTGTTTTATACAGGTTCATCATAATATCCATGCTTTTGTACTCTATACCTCTATTCATGAAGCCCAGGATCCTGTAAGCTTTTTTAACTGTTTTCTCAACCTGCCCTGCCACTTTCAACTATTTATGCACGTATATCCCTCGGTCTCCCTGTTCATGCACTCCCTTTAGGATTGTACCCTTTAGTTTATATTTCTTCTCCTCATACTTTCTACTAAAATGTATCACTTTGCACTTTCTGCGTTAAATTTCATCTGTCACGTGTCCTCCCATTCCATCAGCCTGTCTATGTCCTCTTGAAGACTATCACTATCCTCCTCACTGTTCACTATATTTTCAAGTTTTGTGTCATTTGCAAATTTTGAAATTGTCCCCTGTACACCCACATCCAAGTTATGAATATATATCAAGAAAAGCAGTGGTCCTCGAACTGACCCCTGGGGAACACCACTGTATAGCTTCCTCTAGTCCGAAAAACAGCTGTTTACCACTACTCTCTGTTTCTTGTCACTTAGCCAATTTCTATCCAAGCTGCCACTATCCCTTTTATTCCATGGGCTTCAACTTTGTTGGCAAGCCTATTATGTGGCACTGTGTTGAACGCCTTTTAGAAATCCATGTACACCACATCAACCGCATTGCCCTCATCAACACTCTCTGTTACCTCATCAAAAAACTCGATCAAATTGGTTAAGCACGATATGCCTTTAACAAATCCATGCTGGCTTTCCTTAATTAATCCACACCTGTCCAAGTGACTATTAATTTTGTCCTTCATTATTATTTCTAAAAACTTCCCCATTACTGAGGTTAAGCTGACTGGCCTATAGTTGCTGGGTTTATCCTTACACATGGGTGTAACATTTGCAATTCTCCAGTCCTCTGGAACCACCCCTGTTTCTAAAGAGGATTGGAAGATTATGGCCAGTACCTCCGTGATTTCTTCCTTCACTTCCCTCAGTGCCCAAGGATGCATCCCATCCGTCCTGGTGACTTGTCTACTTTAAGAACAGCCAGCCTTTCTAATACCTCATCTTTATCAATTTTATCTCATCCATTTTCTCCTTTACCTCCTCCTTCACTATGTCTATGGCAACATCTTCTGAAGACAGATACAAAGTACTCAGTTAGTACCTCAGCCATATCATCTGCCTCTCTATTATCCCTAAGCGGCCCCACCCCTGTTCTTACTACCCATTTACTATTTATATGCCTATATAAGACTTTTGGATGATCTTTTATGTTCGCTGCCATTCTATTCTTATACCCTCTCTTTGCCCCTCTTATTTTCTTTTTCATTTCTGCTCTGAACTTTTGATATTTGGCCTGATTCTCAGATGTATATATATATAAGTTAAGAATTAAAAATATCCCAGCACTATCAGAGTGCATTAAAATATAATCAGATAAACATTATATATTGCTTAATGTCCTCAACTTTGTTTCTGACATTAATTGATGATATTAAAACTGTATTGCTGAACTAAAATTGTGTAAATTACAAATTCTGGATTAGCACTAAACCACAATGAAGCATGAGAGATCTCAATATGTCTGCTCTTTTAAGTCTTTATTGCTTTCTTTTTCATTTCACCCTGTTTCTCCATCCAGTAATGCTACAGTATTACCATTCCATTTCCACCCACATGTTTCAATTTCTGGTACTTCCTCCTGCAGAATTACAATATCTCAGATTTTCTCTCGCTCCCCACATTTCACATTCAATTCATTTTCTCTCCTGTGAATGATGTAGTCTCCTGCAATCTCACATTCCATACACAGAGCAAATCTCCCACAGATTGTTTTTGTTTAAAGTCTCATTTTCACACATCTCTCGTTCAGCTTGTTCTTACTGAAAAATCTCCTAATAGGCTGAAATGTAGCACCAGTTTATGAGTCTTCGCCAAACCTCCAAGATTATCATGGCTGTATCTAATGAGAAGGTTTACCAGAACTTTCTGTGTTGAGCAGAAAATAATGTTAATCCCGGACAAGGATTCAAAAACATTCAAGGTGATAAACCAAAGGATGAATCCTCAAAGAGACATCCAGAGCAGTGAACTAGTTTACTCAATGCACACATACACCTTAAACCACCAGCTACATCTATTTATTTGACCAATTTTCACTCCTTTCCTCTTCTAATGGCAGTTACTCAAATGCCAGCAGACTTCCAGAACTTCGCTTGAGTGATGAGACATTAAGCATTGGCCATCTAACTAACCATGGGTTCCACCGCTGGGCTTCATCTTGTCCTCATTTGATGTCCATGTGCTCACATATTTTTTAACCGGGCCACTGGATAGTTATCAGATGTGGGAACTTCAGTGTCATTCCATTGACCCCAGTCCAGAAATACTAAGGTCAGTGGAATGACACTGAAGTTCCCACATCTGTTAACGATCCAGTGGTCCGGTTAAAAAGTATGTGAGCACATGGACATCAAATGAGGACAAGATGAGCCCAAGTGGATGTGGTGTATTTGGACTTTCAAAAGGCTTTTGACAAGGTCCCACACAAGAGATTGGTGTGCAAAATCAAAGCACATGGTATTGGGGGTAATATACTGACTTGGATAGAGAGCTGGTTGGCAGACAGGAAGCAGAGAGTCGGGATAAACGGGTCCTTTTCAGAATGGCAGGCAGTGACTAGTGGAGTGCCGCAGGGCTCAGTGTGAGACCCCAGCTATTTACAATATACATCAATGATTTGGATGAAGGAATTGAGTGTAGTATCTCCAAGTTTGCAGATGACACTAAACTGGGTGGCGGTGTGAGCTGTGAAGAGGACGCTAGGAGGCTGCAGGGTGACTTGGACAGGTTATGTGAATGGGCAAATGCAGTATAATGTGGATAAATGTGAGGTTATCCACTTTGGGGGCAAAAACGCAAAGACAGAATATTATCTGAATGGTGGCAGATTAGGAAAAGGGGAGGTGCAACGAGACCTGGGTGTCATGGTTCATCAGTCATTGAAAGTTGGCATACAGGTACAGCAGGCGGTAAAGAAGGCAAATGGTATGTTGGCCTTCATAGCTAGGGGATTTGAGTATAGGAGCAGGGAGGTTTTGCTGCAGTTGTACAGGGCCTTGTTGAGGCCTCACCTGGAATATTTGGTCTCCTAATCTGAGGAAGGGCATTCTTGCTATTGAGGGAGTACAGCCAAGGTTCACCAAACTGATTCCCAGGATGGCAGGACTGACATATGAGGAGAGACTGGATCAACTGGGCCTTTATGCATTGGAGTTTCGAAGGATGAGAGGGGATCTCATAGAAACATATGAGACTCTGACGGGATGGGACAGATTAGATGCAGGTAGAATATTTCCGATGTTGGGGAAATCCAGAACCAGGGGACATAGTCTTAGGATAAGGGGTAGGCCATTTAGGACTGAGATGAGGAGAAACTTCTTCACTCAGAGAGTTGTTAACCTATGGAATTCCCTGCCACAGAGAGTTGTTGATACCAATTCATTGGATATATTCAAGAGAGAGTTAGATATGGCCCTTACGGCTAAGGGGATCAAAGGGTATGGAGAGAAAGCTGGAAAGTGTACTGATGGAATAATCAGCCATGATCTCATTGAATGGTGGTGCAGGCTTGAAGGGGCCGAATGGCCTACTCCTGCACCTATTTTCTATGTTTCTATGTTAACTTCAGTACCTCAAATGAAATCAAGGGCATCATATGTACTTAAATAAGATTAAGCTTTAGTCTGGTGCTACAAGAAACACAATGGCCCAGATTTTCCTGTAGCAGGGCATCTAAATCATCTGCTGTTAGACTTTTTCCCTCACACATCTAGGATTTAAATATTTTTGTGTGGCAAGTTGTTGAAAGCACGAGCTGATAATGGCACAACAAGAGAAACAGGGCACCTAGGACCAGAGTGAACAGGGAAAGCAACTGTGTATCTCCACTACCAATCAGATTGAAGGATTAAGAAATAAACATAAGAAGGATGGAGAAGGAGGGTGAATTAGAGTGGGTGAATTCATTGTCAAATCAGGTACAGAAAGAAATAAAGTGAGGGAAAGATTGAGTTAAGAGAGAGAAGAAAAGAGATAGAAAGGAAAAGTGGAAAAGTAAAAAAGTAAAAAACAAGTTTTAAAATTAGTAACTGAAGGGATCAGACTGCACACTTGTAATAGTTAATTTTTAGTGCCAGAGCGGTTGATTGGCAGTAATTAACACTTATCACATCACTAAAAGGGTGCTTCTGCTTGCAATGACTAGATTTAACTTTGTGGCATGTTTAGTTCGTATCTCCAGCGCGAATTCAGCAACTTCATACCATTCAAATGCATTTCATTGGTGAGGCAGATAGCAAAATGCCTTCTTCGCAAAGCTAATGGCAGAGAGCCTCAACTTGGACAGCAACTCAACAACAACAACTTTTATTTATAGAGCGCCTTTAATGTAGTAAAATGTCCCATGGCACTTCACAGCAGTGTTACAAGACAAAACAGATAAATTTAACACCGAGCCATATGAGAAGAAATTACGGCAGATGAGGAGGTAGGTTTTAAGGAGCATCTTAAAGGAGGAAATAGAGGTAGAGAGGCGGAAAGGTTTAGGGAGGGGGTTCCAGAGCTTGGAGCCCAAGCAGCTGAAGGCACGGCCACCAATGGTTGAGCAGTTATAATCAGGGATGTCCAAGAGGGCAGAATTTGAGGAGCGCAGATATCTCGTGGGGTTGTGAGGCTGAAAAAGATTACAGAGATAGGGAGGGGTGAGGCCATTGAGGGATTTGTAAACAAGGATGAGAATTTTGAAATCGAGGCGTGCTTAACCGGGGGCCAATGTAGGTCAGCGAGCACAAGCGCGATGGGTGATTGGGACTTGCCGCGAGTTAGAACACAGGCTGCCGAGTTTTGAATAACCTCAAGTTTACGTAGGGTAGAATGTGGGAGGCTAGCCAGGAGTGCATTGGCGTAGTCAAGTCTAGAGGTAACAAAAGCATGGATGAGGGTTTCAGCAGAAGATGAGCTGAGGCAGGGGCGGAGATGGGCAATGTTATAGAGGTGGAAATAGGCAATTTTAGTTCTGCTGCGGATATGTGGGCAGAAGCTTATTTCAGGATCAAACATCCTGAGGGTTTACGGCCTTGCAATGTCTTAACCATCCCCAGAAACCATGCAACTTGGAGGTAATATGCACATTACTATAAAAAGGCTCCTCCCATGCTATCCTATGATGTATTCTAAAACAGGTCGTGGCCTAGTTTTCTTGGTGCCCTCTCCCGCCCTTGGAGCACATCTCTGGTGGGATGAAACATCATCCCACCCCACAGATACTCCCTTCACATAGGTCATGGTTGCAGCCCCAGGAACATTTACATACAGAAGGTGGGATCCCTGACCTCCACTGGGGAGTTGCACCAGTCTACAGGCAGAAATGTGGAGAAAGAGGCTCGCTTCCTGTGGAAAACTAATGTTCTCATCTTTAAGTTGTATATTTTCTTGGTGGGACCTGTGCACAGTACATTCTGAGGATATTTGTCCAGGCCTGATTTCTCTTTTTGGCTCAAGGTCCTCTCCACGAACAGCCAAACACTGGATGATGGGGTTCTGGCATCTGGGCTAAGTAACTACTCTGAATGTGAGCCATAAGAGTGGTGTTGGCAAACAATTTGACCATCATAGCTGAGTTTAATATCCACACAAGCCCACATTGTAGCAGTGGTCATTGGATAGTTATCAAGAGCTGGGACCCTGATTGAATTTTCCCCTCTCTAACCAAAATCTGTGTAGTCAATGGTAGAGCCACTACTTAAATCATAGAAACTTACAGCACAGAAGGAGGCCATTTGACACGTCGTGCCTAGCTCCACATCCAGCTTTTTGCCCGTAACCCTGTAAATTCCTCATCCTCAAGAACCTGTCCAACTTCCTTTTAAAATTATTTATGGAATCAGCTTCCATTTCCTTTTCAGGCAGAGCGTTCCAGATTCCGACAACTCTCGAAGTGAAAACATTTCTGCTCATCGTCCCTCTAGATCTTTTGCCAATGATTTTAAATCTATGATCTCTGGTTATTGACCCACTCACCGGAGGGAATAGTTTTTCTCTATCTACTCTATCAAAACCTCTCATCATCTTGAAAATCTCTATTAGGTCACCTCTTAACCTTCTCTGTTCCAGGGAAAACAATCCTAACTTTTCCAAACTTTCCTCATAACTGAAGTCCCTTATCCCTGGTAATATCCTGTTAATACTTCTCTGTACCCTTTTCTAAGGCCTTTACATCTTTCCTGAAGTCCACAATATTATGGTTGAGGCATCACCCATGATTGATAAAGTTCTAGCATGATCTCTTTGCTTTCGTATTCTATTCCTCATTTTATAAACCCAAGTAACCCATATGCTTTTTTTTTAACCACCTACTCAACTTGCTGTGCCACTTTTAAAGATTTGTGTATATGGACACTAAGGCCTCTCTGCTCATTTACACTTTTCAAAATCGTCTATCACCTTTATGATCACCTAACACAGCACACACAGAGCACGGATCAAACCTCGTACCTTTGTGGTCAGTATGGCTCAGTATTGCACGTTTGTGCACTTACCACCTGAGCTATCAAGAGGAGTTTGATTATGTTAAACATCTAAATTTTCATATAATTTAAACCATTTTAGATTTGAACCCCATTCTGTACTCTAGCCCAAAGCTATAATGTATCTATGGATTATCCTTTCAGCTAATTAAAGTAGAATTTACAAGTTGCACAGTAATGATTTATTTCAACTTGGATTTTCATATGCGATGTCCCGAGCTAAAATAGTCTTTGCAGTAAATTGAAACCTAGAAGTAAATACATTATTCTGGGGCTTATATAACCTATTGAATATGCAAATAAAAGTCAAGTAATCAGAATGTTAGTATGCCAAGACATGTTGAAATCATGAATAATACAGCACATTCATAAGGAAGTGTAAATGTCACTTTCTAAAACAGGAAATCATCGACTTCAAAGTCTGCTTAATGTTTAAATAACCACATCAGAATCTACTTGATTAGTAATTCATATTCATCTCCCACTTTTTAAAGCTAACTGAAATTCGACTCCAATCTTAACAGCTGACAACTTTAAAACACTCTGGACCATGACAAATCTGATTTTTCAAGCATTGCTGAGAAGATTTGAACCATTGAGCTAATTATAATGCTTATTTCTACTGTAACTTAATAAAAGTGCCCCCTTTCACAGATAGGTACAATTGGTTTTGGTTATTTATACACCATTGGCCAATAGTGATACTTCTTCTGCTGAAGTATATTAAAGAATAGCATCCAATACTTTTGGTAGAGTGGCAGGATAACTCAATACATGAAAATACTTCACCAATACTTCTTCTTATTCCACTAATTCTCTGATATATATAATTTGTTGCATTATTGATTCTGCTGATATATGTTATATACTTTCACGTATATATCCTACATTTGCTTTGACATAGTTCACTAACACTCTGATACATATTTTGACATGCTGTAACAATGCTTCAATATACACTTTGGCATAGCTTAATTCCACAATATATGTGTTTGCATGCTCCACTAATAGTGCAATATGTTTAGTCATCAAAATCCACAGCACGGCCCTGGAGAACGTGCACCATTTCCCAAACCTCGGGAGCCTCTTATCAACAAGAGCACACATTGATGCGGAGATTCAACACCGCCTCCAGTGCGCCAGTGCAGCTTTCGGCCGCCTGAGGAAAAGAGTGTTAGAAGACCGGACCCTCAAATCTACCATCAAGCTCATGGTCTACAAGGCTGTAGTAATAGCCGCCCTCCTGTATGGCTCAGAGGCATGGACAATGTACAGAAGACACCTCAAGTCGCTGGAGATATATCACCAACAATGTCTCCGCAAGATCCTGCAAATCCCCAACATCAGTGTCCTCGTCCAGGCTAACATCCCCAGCATTGAAGCACTGACCACACATGATCAGCTTCGCTGGGCAGGCCACATAGTTCGTATGCCAGACATGAGATTCCCAAAACAAGTGCTCTATGCGGAACTCCTTCATGGCAAACGAGCCAAAGGTGGGCAGTGGAAACGTTACAAGGACACCCTCAAAGCCTCCCTGATAAAGTGCGACATCACCACTGACACCTGGGAATCCCTGGCCAAAGACCACCCTAAGTGGAGAAAGTGCATCCGAGAGGGCGCTGAGCACCTCGCGTCTCAATGCCGAGAGCGTGAAGAGGTCAAGCGAAAGCAACGGAAGGAGCGTGTGGCAAACCAGTCCCACCCACCCCGTCCCTCGGCAACTGTCTGCCCCACCTGTGACAGAGTCTGTGGCTCTCGTATTGGACTGTTCAGCCACCAAAAACCTCACTTCATGAGTGAAAGCAAGTCTTCCTCCATTCCGAGGTACTGCCTGTAATGGATGATGATGTTTAGAGAGAAAGAAGGAGCTGATCGTGTTTACATTTTGATGTTTCATGATATATGGGTCAAAATTATTATTAATTTTCATGGAAATAATCGAAAGTTCAGTTCAGAGGACCCAAAACTATCTTATCTCACTCCCTGATCTTTTGCTACATCCTTTTATATATTTCTGCAAGTATTTGTCTACTTTAATTGAAGTTAGCCCATTTTTCTTCTGGATTTTGTGCCAAACTAATTTTGTGCTTTGATGGAGTATAATGTTGGAAAGTGTGAGTTCATGTACTTTGGCAGAAAAAATCAAAGAGCAAGTTATTGTCATGTATTCAACTGTCATTGTAACCCATGTATAAGCTGATCTAAGTTGTTCACCATGAAAACATTGACCACTAGGTGGTGAACCTGTGGAGACACTCCTAACCTGGACTTTCAGGCATAAAAGGGGAAGCTCCACCCACCTTCATCACTTCAGTGCTGACTAATAAAGGTTACTGGTCACAGAGTGACCTTCTCTCAAGTATGGGCCTCGTGTGCATTTATACTGTATAGTAAGGACGTATTATTGGCGACGAGAAACTGGGATTTTAACTACGCGAGCATGGCCACTAGCAGCACAGACGAGAGGGACTGTGTTGGTGATGACTGCGACGATTTTATTAAGAGACTACAGCAAAGTTTCGTCACCAAGGAATGGTTGGGACAGGATTCGGCCAACAAACGCAGGGCTCATCTCCTGACGGTTTGTGGATCCAGGACGTACTCCCTGACGAAGGACCTTCAAGCGCCAGAGAAGCCAGTGGACCAAACTTTTGAAGAGCTGAGTAAGTTGATCGGGGAACACTTTAAACCGGCGAGCAGCATGCACATGGCGAGACACCGGTTTTATACGCACCGGCGGCGAGAAGGGCAAAGCATTCCAGACTTTGTGGCAGACCTCCGGCAACTGGCGAGCCTATGTAAGTTCCCAGATGCATGCAGAGCGGAGATGCTGCGAGACTTTTTTATTGAGGGCATCGGGCACGCTAGGGTTTTCAGGAGACTGATTGAGACCAAAGACTTGACCCTGGAAACGGTGGCTTTGATAGCCCAGACATTTATCTCAGGGGAGGAAGAGACCAGAATGATGTTTGACAAAGATCTTGGCTTAAATGCAGCAAATGGAAAGGGAGTCAACAGTGTTAACGCGGGACACAGTTCTCCAGGCAGACAAGGACAATCGGACATGCCCGAGCATGTAGTCGAACCCAAAGGGGAAATTCAACAGAGACAATGGCTTGCTGAACGGCGATTCATGCCATTGCAAGGGACAATGTGGCCAGTAATGGGGCCATTAACACCTGTCAATGGTGCGCTTAAGGACAGTTACAGAGATAATCAGAGACGATCGACTGGTAATGAACCTTTTGTTTCCAACAACGGCTCATATTCGAGGTGTGGAGGCAAACACCCAGCCGGGGCTTGCAGGTATCAGCAATATACCTGCAGAAACTGCAACGTCAGCGGTCACTTGGCGCATATGTGCAGGAAGCCTGCAGCCAGGTTGATGTACGAGGAGGACGGGCCCGATGTAATCCCTACGAGGCCAAATGAACACTGAGGGAAATTGCTGGAAGCTGAAGTTCAGCGAGTTCATGTGGAGCACATATACAGTTCATACACCAGGACGCCACCTATAATGATGAAAGTGCTCCTCAATGGCATCCCAGTATCAATGGAGCTAGACACAGGGGCCAGCCAGTCCCTGATGAGTATCAAACAGTTCGACAAGTTGTGGGCGTCCAAGGCCAGGAGGCCAGAATTATTGCCGATTGACGCACAGCTATGGACATATACAAAGGAGATCATTCCGGTGCGAGGCAGCACCACGGTAGTCGTAACCCACAAAGGTTCGGAGAACAGATTGCCACTGGGGGACGGTCCCACACTACTGGGGAGGAGTTGGCTTGCTGTCATGAACTGGAAATGGGGCGATGTCAATGCAATTTCTTCTGTGGAGCGAGTATCAAGCTCTCAGGACCTGGACAAATTTGACTCATTATTTCAACCCGGCATTGGCACTTTCACAGGGACCAAGGTAGAGATTCACATAAACCCGGAAGCCAGGCCAGTACACCACAAGGCCAGAGCGGTGCCGTACCTGATGCGGGAAAAGATAGAAGGTGAATTGGATCGCCTGCTGAGGGAAGGCATCATCTCGCCAGTCGAATTCAGTGACTGGGCGAGCCCGATTGTGCCGGTGGTCAAGGCGGATGGGTCGGTCAGGATATGTGGTGATTACAAGGCCACCATCAATCGGGTGTCACTCCAAGACCAGTACCCGCTACCGAGACCAGAGGACCTCTTTGCGACGCTATCCGGTGGCAAACCTTTTTCAAAATTATACCTGACTTCAGCTTACATGACCCCAGGAGCTGGTGAGTGAGTCCAAGAAGCTGACCACCATCACGACACACAAGGGGTTGTTTGAGTACAACAGATGTCCGTTCGGGATTCGCTCGGAGGCTGCGATCTTTCAACGAAATATGGAAAGCCTCCTCAAGTCGATTCCAAAGACGGTGGTTTTTCAAGACGACATCCTCATCATGGGTTGCGATACTGAAGAACACCTCCACAACCTGGAGGAGGTGCTATGCAGACAGGACCGGGTAGGACTGCGACTAAAAAAGGGGAAGTGCGTATTCCTAGCTCCAGAGGTAGAATTCCTGGGGATGAGGGTAGCAGCAGACGGGATCAGACCTACTGCATCCAAAACGGAAGCGATCCAGAGAGCACCCAGACCCCGCAACATGACGGAGCTGCGTTCGTTCCTGGGCTCTTGAACTATTTTGGTAACTTTCTTCCCAAATTGAGCACGCTGTTAGAGCTGCTACACGTGCTCCTTCAAAGGCCGCGATTGGGTCTGGGGGGACAGCCAGGAAAGGGCTTTTGATAGAGCACGCAATTTGTTATGCTCCAACAATCTGTTAACGCGATATGACCCATGTAAGAAACTTGTTTTAACATGCGATGCGTCGTCCTATGGGGTCGGGTGTGTGTTGCAGCATGTCAATGCCAAGGGTCAGTTACAGCTGGTAGCTTATGCCTCCAGAACTCTGTCCCAGGCAGAAAGGAGCTACAGGATGGTAGAAAAAGAAACGCTTGCATGTGTATATGCAGTAAAAAAAATGCACCAGTACCTGTTTGGCAGGAAGTTTGAGCTGGAGACAGATCACAAACCCCTAACATCCCTTTTGGCCGACAACAAGGCCATAAATGCAAATGCATCGGCCCGCATACAGAGGTGGGCACTCATGTCAGCCGCCTATGATTATACAATTCGGCACAGACCAGGCACCGAAAACTGCGCCGATGCACTCAGCAGGCTCCCACTAGCCACCACCGAGGGGACAACCGAGCATGCTGCTGAGATGGTCATGGCTGTTGAAGCTTTCGAAAGCGAAGGCTCACCCGTGACAGCCCATCAGATCAAAGTCTGGACAAATAAAGACCCGCTACTGTCTTTAGTTAAGAAATGTGACCTTAATGGGGACTGGGCAGCCACGTACGGGGCATGCCCTGAGGAATTTAAACCATTTCACAGGTGCAATGATGAACTCTTGATTCAGGCCGATTACCTACTATGGGGAAACCGAGTAGTCATGTCACAGATGGGCAGAGAGGTGTTCATCAGAGAACACCACAATGAGCACCCGGGCATTGTCATGAAAAAGGCAATTGCCAGGTCACACGTTTGGTGGCCAGGGATAGATGCAGACCTGGAACTTTGTGTTCGCAGATGCAACACGTGTGCCCAGCTGGGCAATGCGCCCAGGGAAGCCTCCCTTAGCCCCTGGTCCTGGCCCGCCAAGCCATGGTCACGCATCCATGTGGACTACGCAGGTCCTTTCATGGGAAAAATGATTTTGTTTGCAGTAGACGCCTACTCCAAATGGATCGAGTGTGACATTCTTAATTCAAGCACATTCTCTGCCACGATAGAAAGTCTACGGGCAATGTTCGTCGCCCACGGTCTACCGGACATCTTGGTCAGCGATAATGGTCCGTGCTTTACAAGCATTGAATTCCAGGACTTCATGACAGGAAATGGTATCAACCATGTCAGAACGGCACCATTCAAGCCGGCCTCAAATGGCCAGGCGGAACGAGCAATGCAGATAATCAAACAGGGGATGCTCAGAATCCAAGGGGGTTCCCTACAACACCGTTTATCATGCCTCCTGTTAGCCAATAGATCCCGACCACACTCACTCACAGGGGTTCCACCCGCAGAACTGCTCATGAAAAGGACGCTCAAAACCAGGTTATCCCTCATACACCCCACCATGAAAGAAATTGTTGAGAGCAGGCGCTAGTCACAATGTGACTACCATGACAGGAATGCGAGGGCGCGATGTATTGATGTCAATGACCCTGTCTTTGTCCTCAACTACGCTGCAGGGCCCAAGTGGCTCACAGGCACCGTGATTGCCAAAGAGGCGAATAGGGTTTTGGTAGTTAAACTTACCAATGGACAAATCTGCCACAAACAAGTGGATCAAACAAAAAGGAGGTTCGGCAACTCCATAGAAGAAGCAGAGGAAGAACACGATGTAGAGTTCACTCCACGACAGGTGACCGAACACAGGAACCAAGTGGAGGAGAGCCCAGTCACTGTGGGCAGTCCGGACAGGCCTGAGGCACCGCAAACAGCAGACACTCAGGCCAGCGCACAACAACCGGAGCCCAAACTCAGGCGCCCTATAAGGGAGCGTAAACCACCAGAGAGACTTAAACTGTGATCCCAATAAGACTTTGGGGGGGGAGGTGATGTCATGTATTCAACTGTCATTGTAACCCATGTATAAACTGACTGCAGTTGTACACCGTGAGAACATTGACCACTAGGTGGTAAACCTGTGGGAGACACTCCTAACCTGGACTTTCAGGTATAAAAGGGGAAGCTCCACCCACTTTCTTCACTTCAGTGCTGGCTAATAAAGGTTACTGGTCACAGAGTGACCTTCTCTCAAGTATGGGCCTCGTGTGCACTTATACTGTATAGTAAGGACATATTAGTTATTATTTAAATGGAGGAAGATTGCAAAATGCTGCAGGACAACGGGACCTGGGGTTATTTGTGCATAGAAACATAGAAAATAGGTGCAGGAGTAGGCCATTCGGCCCTTCGAGCCTGCATCGCCATTCAATGAGGTCATGGCTGAACATGCAACTTCAGTACCCAATTCCTGCTTCTCGCCATACCCCTTGATCCCCCTAGTAGTAAGGACTACATCTAACTCCTTTTTGAATATATTTAGTGAATTGGCCTCAGCAACTTCCTGTGGTAGAGAATTCCACAGGTTCACCACTCTCTGGGTGAAGAAGTTTCTCCTCATCTCGGTCCTAAATGGCTTACCCCTTATCCTTCGACTGTGACCTCTGGGAACATTCTTCCTGCATCTAACATGTCTAAACCCATCAGAATTTTAAACGTTTCTATGAGATCCCCTCTCACCCTCTCATTCTTCTGAACTCCAGTGAATACAAGCCCAGTTGATCCAGTCTTTCTTGATATGTCAGTCCCGCCATCCCGGGAATCAATCTGGTGAACCTTCGCTGCACTCCCTCAATAGCAAAAATGTCCTTCCTCAAGTTAGGAGACCAAAACTGTAGAAGGGGGAGGGATGGAGGAGAAGGGGGAGGGATGGGGGAGAAGGGGGAGGGATGGGGGGGAAGGGGAAGGGGGGAGAAGGGGGGAGAAGAGGGGAGGGGGGAGAAGGGGATAAAGGGGAGAAGGGGGAGAAAGAAGATGGGGGAAAGGAGATGGGGGTAAAGGAGATGGGGGAGGAGAAGAAGATTGGGGGAGGAGAAGGAGATTGGGGGGGGAGAAGGAGATTGGGGGGGAGAAGGAGATTGGGGGGGGAGAGAAGAAGATTGGGGGGAGAAGAAGATTGGGGGGGAGAAGGAGATTGGGGGGGGGAGAAGGAGATTGGGGGGGGGAGAAGGAGATTGGGGGGGAGAAGGAGATTGGGGGGGGAGAAGGAGATTGGGGGTGTGGGGGGAAGAAGAAGGGGGAGGGAGGCTGAACGGGCTGGGCCCGAGACTTTGGGCAGGGCCCGTCCCCAGCACCAGATTTACAGGTAGGTGGCGTTGGGTCGGATCGGGGGGGTGGTGGGAGGGAGGTCGGTTCGGGGGGAGGGAGGGAGGGAGGGAGAGGGAGGTCAGGTCGGATCCAGTCCGGAGGCGGGGGGGGGAGCGGGTGTCGGGTCCGGTCTGGGGGCGGGGGAGCGGGTGTCGGGCCGGTCCGGGGGCGGGAGGGCCAGTCCGGGGGCGGGAGGGGGTGTCGGGTCCGGTCCGGAGGCTGGGGGGTGGGGGGGGGGGCGGGGGGCGGGTGTCGAGTCGGGTCGGGAGGAAGCAGGAGCTGGCCATGGGAGGAGCCTTATTCACACAGCCCCAGTGAGGCCATTCGGCAAGGGCTAGGGGCTGCGTGCTTCGGCCCCTCCCACACAGTTTCGGGCGCCTGGAGCTACTGCACTTGCGTGCCCACTGTAACGTGCATGTGCAGAGGTCCTGGCACTGTTTTCAGCGCAGGGACCTGGCTCCACCCCCTACAGCTCCTGCTGCGCTGCGCCGAGGGCCAGAGGACCTGCAGGGAGGTGGAGAATACGGAGGTTTTTTTTAGGCGCACTTTGTGGCGCGAAAAACGGGCGTCCAGGTCGGGACTGCGCCGTTCTAGGTGCGGCTCAAAACTTGGGCCCTATATGGGTAGAGCTGCAGAACACCAAAGGGCAAAAAACATTAGTGGGAGTTGTGTACAGACCTCCAAACAGTAGTAGTGATGTTGGGGAGGGCATCAAACAGGAAATTAGGGGTGCATGCAATAAAAGTGCAGCAGTTATCATGGGTGACTTTAATATGCATATAGATTGGGCTAACCAAATTGGAAGCAATACGGTGGAGGAGGATTTCCTGGAGTGCATAAGGGATGGTTTTCTAGACCAATATGTTGAGGAACCAATTAGGGGGGAGGCCATCTTCGACTGGGTGTTGTGTAATGAGAGATGATTAATTAGCAATCTCGTTGTGCGAGGCCCCTTGGGGAAGAGTGACCATAATATGGTGGAATTCTACATTAGGATAGAGAATGAAACAGTTAATTCAGAGACCATGGTCAAGAACTTAAAGAAGGGTAACTTTGAATGTATGAGGCTTGAATTGGCTAGGATAGATGGGCGAATGATACTTAAGGGGTTGACAGTGGATGGGCAATGGCAGACATTTAGAGACCGCATGGATGAACTACAACAATTGTACATTCCTGTTTGGCGTAAAAATAAAAAAGGGAAGGTGGCTCAACCGTGGCTATCAAGGAAAATCAGGGATAGTATTAATGCCAAGGAAGTGGCATACAAATTGGCCAGAAATAGCAGCGAACCCGGGGACTGGGAGAAATTTAGAACTCAGCAGAGGAGAACAAAGGGTTTGATTAGGGCAGGGAAAATAGAGTATGAGAGGAAGCTTGCAGGGAACATTAAGACGGACTGCAAAAGCTTCTATAGATATGTAAAGAGAAAAAGGTTAGTAAAGACAAACGTAGGTCCCCTGCAGTCAGAATCAGGGGAAGTCATAACGGGGAACTAAGAAATGGCAGACCAATTGAACAAGTACTTTGGTTCGGTATTCACTAAGTAGGACACAAACAACCTTCCGGATATAAAAGGGGTCAGAGGGTCGAGTAAGAAGGAGGAACTGAGGGAAATCTTTCTTAGTTGGGAAATTGTGTTGGGGAAATTGATGGGATTGAAGGCCGATAAATCCCCAGGGCCTGATGGACTGCATCCCAGAAACATAGAAACATAAAAACATAGAAAATAGGTGCAGGAGTAGGCCATTCAATGAGTTCATGGCTGAACATGCAACTTCAGTACCCCATTCCTGCTTTCTTGCCATACCCCTTGATCCCCCTAGTAGTAAGGACTACATCTAACTTCTTTTTGAATATATTTAGTGAATTGGCCTCAACAACTTTTAATTGTGCATGAAACACAAAAGGATAATATATGCAGGTACAGCAAGTGATCAGGAAGGCCAATGGTATCTTGGCCTTTATTGCAAAGGGGATGGAGTATAAAAGCAGGGAAGTCTTGCTGCAGCTATACAGGGTATTGGTGAGGCCACATCTGGAATACTGCTTGCAGTTTTGGTTTCCATATTTACGAAAGGATATACTTGCTTTGGAGGCAGTTCAGAGAAGGTTCACTCGGTTGATTCAGGAGATGAGGGGGTTGATTTATGAGGAAAGGTTTCGAGGTTGGGCGTCTCCTCATAGCAATTCAGAAGAATGAGGGGTGATCTTATCGAAACATATAAGATTATGAGGAGGCTGATCCCTGCGGCACCCCACTAGTTACTGGTTGCCAACCAGAGAATGAACCATTTATCCCGATCCTTTGCATGCTTAATGCCTACTTAATGTCTATTTTACAGCTGAAATTATGTATAACGCCCATATATTGCCCAGTTAGCCACAAAATGGAAACTGACAGGCATTTTTCGGAAACTTATCGCCGAGCGTTACTTTCCACATGTGCGTAACGCTGGGAAAAAATAATACCGCCCACCCACTTTTTTTGGGTGGAATCATCAGATTGGGCGAAATCAACACCCATAATATCGGCTAGCGTTACTTTCCGCAGGGAATTAACGCCGCGATTCAATAATACCGCCCACCCATTTTTTTTGTCGTGAAGAAAGAGCACATTTGCTGAAACTAGCGGCCATGAGATCGCCCAGCATCACTTTCAGCACCTTGCACACATATCGGCTACAATATCGCTTGCCCAAAAGACCACCCGGACAAAGTGGAACTGTTCTGAACTAAAGCCAGCGGTGTGGCTGCCATTTTTTAAATCGCAGGTTGGTTCATTCAAAAGGCTGCTGGGCTTCAACCTCGGGGGAGTTCATATATATTCTGGAGGCCGTTGGAGTTGATGTGAACATCTGTACATACATCTTGACCATACTGTGGCCAATTGGAATTTAATAGGTTTTCTTCGTTGGGACATTCATTGTTTGGGGCCTGTCCTTTCTCACCCTCTATTGATGACCAATTACATGCTGCAGACTTGAGATGGCCGAAGGTACGCTCCACAGTATTATGTGCCCAATGTAAGATGTGCCAGACTGATGAGGAGGGCCAGACGTTACACCCCCCCTGCAAGTACAGGGAGAAGCAGTCTTTCCTCGACTTGCCCAACACCACCTGCCTTCGGAAACAGCGCTTCCACAAAGAGGTTATCATTCAGGTATGCCAGCTCATAAGGGGAGATTTGCAGCCTGCCAGCACCATTAGTACTGCACTGTCCGTCGAGATCAAAGTCACCGGGGCACTGTCGTTCTACGCGTCGGATTATTTTTTGTCCTCAGCTGGCGACATTTGCTGTCTGTCTCAGCATGCCACATATTGCTGCATTAGACAGGTCAGTGAAGGCCTGTACGCATTCAGGAGGGACTTGATCAGCTTCCCTATAACTAGGGAGGCACAGAGTGAGGGGGCTCTACGATTCTCCAGAATTGCAAACATCCCCAAAGTGCAGGGAGCAATAGACTGTGCGCATATCGCGATGTAGGCATCTTTTCAGGATGCAGAGGTTTTCAGGAACCACAAGGGATTCCATTCCGAATGTCCAACTCGTTGTCGACCACCAGCAAATTATAATGGCAGTGAATGCTAAATTTCCGGGCAGCATCCATGATGCTCACATCCTGTGTAGAGCACTGCATCTGATTTGTTTAACAATCAGCCACAAAGTCAATGCTGGATGCTTGGTGACAAAGGATATGGCTTCGCCCAAAGGATATGACTTCGCCACCTGGCTGATGACCCCCCCCGGCGTGACACCTACACCGAAGCCAAGAGGCGATACAACGAGAGTCACAGAGCCACTCGCAATATTGTGGAGAAAACCATTGGAGTGCTTAAGCAGCACTTTAGATGCCTGGACCACTCAAGAGCTGAGTTCCAATACCACCCTGAGCAGGTAGCTCAAGTCGTGATGGTGTGCTACATGCTGCACAACTTGGCTATCAGGAGGGGACAAGAATTGCCAGAAGGGTTTAACGGTCCACCTCAGGAGAGAGAGGAAGAGGAGGACGAGGAGTTGAACGCTGATATCAGGCCATACAATCAGGCTGACACTGAAGCCATTCCCCCGCCCCCCTGTCGACCGCATGAAAGGGCCCATGGTGGCATGATAGCTGTAAGAACCTTATCTCAGGAGCTCATCAATGAGCGCTTTGCCTGAAAGAACGTTGGTGTTATTTACAAGGCTGACACACTGCTGGGTGTGCAGATCATACATCAATGGTGGGCGTCACCTTAGTGATAGTTAAAGTTTAAGTTGATTGAAGATAAGTGTAATTATACTCTTTGATGTTAAAGAATCATCAGCGTGCAACGGTGCAGCTATCTGAGCCAATGCGCAACAAGGTTTTGTTAAATAAAAAACATTTAAACCGAACAGTTGTCTGAAATTATCTGTATTTCTGTAAAAAAAACAACTCTCCCCCCACCCCCCCTCTCCACCTCTACCCCTTCCCCTTCCCCTCCTGACTCCAAGCCGCCTGGGTGAGGAGCTCCTCAGGCGATGCTTCATTAGGGGGGGCGGAGGGGGGATAACAGCTGAACCGCAGCTTGGACGGATACATGAGAGGATGGTCCCAAGGTGGGAACGTGCTCCGAGCCAGAAACAAGATTGTGCTCCTGGCTCTTATGTGTGGTTGGCAATGGGGGTGCGGCACCTTGGGGTGCAGTGCTGCGCTCCAGGACCACTGGGAGCCCTCTGCCACCAGTGTTCCTGGCTATCAGCTCCAGGCCCTCCACCATCCCTTCCATGTTATATCTTATTTGTTGGACAAAAACTCGGTGCCAACTATGTTCTTGGTGCTTAGTCGGTTTTTTGCTGCTGGTGAATCTCCCTCGTGCCTCCCACAACAGACAAACAAGCACACACCACAGCCATACACGCCTTCAGTCTCTCTCAGCTCCCTCTCTCTCTGTCTCCTCTTCTGCACATGTCATGATGACCTTTGATCTCCTGAATTGCGGGAATCGAGCGTTGCCATGCCGTTGCTAAGGACTACGACAACTTTACGGCAGAAGGTCAGCGAGATTTAACGCGACTGCCCATTTTATATCGCTCGCGGTAACGCCCAATTTCAAAAATGGAGACTAGGTGCTTTGAGAATGGGTGAGAAGCCGGCGATCTGAAAACCCATTTTTACCGCCCACGCCGGAAATAACGGCCATTTTTGGACGGTATGCACAAAAGTGTAAAATCTAGCCCATAGTGTTTATGTCTTTCCTACCAAAGTGGATAACTTCACATTTATCCATGTTATACTACATCTGCCATGTGATTGTCCACTCACTCAACCTATCTAAATCGCTTTGCAACGTTTTTGCATCCTCCCCACAACTCACAATCCCACCTAGTTTTGTATCATCAGCAAACTTGGAAATATTACATTTAGTCCAAGCACTGATCCCTGTGGTACCCCACTGATCACTGCCCACCACCCCGAAAATGTCCCGTTTATTCCTACTCTCTGTTTCCTGTCAATTAACCAATTTTCAATCCATGCCAGTACATTACCCCCAATCCTATGTGCTTTAATTTTGCACACTAACCTCTTATGTAGGACTTTATCAAAGGCCTTCTGAAAATCCAAATACACTACATCCACTGGTTCTCCCTTAGCTATTCTATCTGTTACATCCTCAAAAAACTCCAGCAGGTTTGTCAAACATGACTTTCCTTTCATAAATCCATGTTGACTTTGTCTAATCCCATTGATATTTTCTAAGTGTCCCATTATCACATTCTTTATAATAGACTAGCATTTTCCCTACTACTGATGTTAGGCTAACCGGTCTGTATTTCTCTGTTTTCTCTCTCCCTCCTTTTTTAAATAGTGGGGTTACATTTGCCACCCTCCAATCTGCAGGAACTATTCCGTAATTTATAGAATTTTGGAAGATAACAACCAATGCATCCACTATTTCCATGGCTACCTCTTTTAGTACTCTGGGATACAGATTATCAGGCCCTGGGGATTTATCGGCTTTCAGTCGCATTAGTTTCTCCAGCACGATTTTCTTACTAATAATCATTTCCTTTAATTCCTCTTGCTCACTAGACCCTTGGTTCCCTAGCATTTCTGGAACGTTATTTGTATCATCTTCCGTGAAGACAGAAGTATTTATTTGATTGTTCTGACATTTCCTTGTTCCCCATTATAAATTATTTTGTTTCTGAATGTAAAGGACCTACATTTGTCTTCACCAATCTTTTTCTTTTTACATACTTGTAGAAACTTTTGCAGTTGATTTTTATGTTCCTTGCAAGTTTACACTCATACTCTATTTTTCCCCTCTCAATTAATCTCTTGGTCCTTTTTTGCTGAATTCTAAACTGCTTCCAATCTTCAGGATTGCTACTTTTTCTGGCAATTTTGTATGACTCCTGTTTGGATCTAATACTATCCTTAATTTATTTTGTTAGCCATGGTTGGGCCACTATTCCTTTTGTGTTTTTGAACCAGAAAGGAATGTATAACTGTTGCAATTCATGCATTCGTTTCTTAAATGTTAGCCATTGCCTATCCACCATCATGCCTTTTAATGAATCTTCCTAATCTATCATAGCCAATTCATTCCTCATACCATTGCAGTTTCCTTTGTTTAGATTTAGGATCCTAGTTTCGGATTGGACTACTTCACTTTCCACCTTAATAAAGATTTCAATCATGTTATGGTCACTCTTCCCTCAAGGAGCCAGCACAACAAGACTGTTAATTAACCCCTTCTCATTGCACAATACCCAATCTAGGATAGCCTGTTCCCTAGTAGGCTCCTCAACATACTGGTCTAAAAAAGCATCTCGTACACACTCCAGGAATTCATCTTCCACAGTATTATTACTAATTTGGTTTGACCAGTCTATATGTAGATTAAAGTCACCTACCTACGATAACTGTAGTACCCTTGTTACATGCATCTCTAATTACCTATTTGATTCCGTCCCCTATACTACCACTACTGTTTGGAGGCCTATAGACAACTCCCACCAATGTTTTCTGTCCCTTTGTGCTCCTTAGCTCCACCCAGATTGATTCTACATCTTGATTTTCTGAGCCAATATCCTTTCTCACTGTTGCTCTGATTTCATCCTTTACTAACAACGCCACACCATCCCCTTTTCCTCAGTCCCTGCACTTGTCCAATTGATTTAAAATTAATTGTAATTAAAGTTAATTAAATGTTTTAGAATAAAAATATATTTTTTGGAATTTTTTTTTATGTGTTTTAATAAGGTTTAAAATAAACTTACCTTAATGGACAGGGTTTTTACTGTAAAAATGTGTATTTAAATTTAATTTTTATATGTTTTAAGATTCTTACCCTGGTAAAAGTTGACTATGCGCCTACTTTTATCAGGCGTAAGAGTTTGAAGGACATTCGTTGGGCATGAGTTGGGCAAATAGTGCAATCTCTCCCGCGCCAATGTCCTTCTCCCGGGGATGCGGAGGATGACAGAACTGAAAAGTCGGTTTTCAGTGTATGCGCATCTCGCCCTGAAAACTGGCTTTTGCGAGGCCTCGCCGGGTCCGTGCGCACTTTGTACTGACCCGATGAGGCCAGAATTTTAGGCCCATTGTTTTGGGTTTATTTTCTCCATCCCATTAAGATTTTATTAAAACCCAGGCAAATGTAATTGAATAAAAGAAAACTGCCATTCCGTGTGGATTGTCCACTGTGTAAATGAACAAAGTGCTTAGAAAACAGTCAATAGTCCTCTAAGCCTCTCCATCTGGCTGGCTACGGGCAGGTATCAGTGCTTTGAAATATCAAACTGATTTGCTGCACCCCCACTTTCTATCCGCCTCCAAATTAAAATTTCGACCTATCCTGTCCTAACCATTCATAATTTTAAGGAACTCTATAAGGCCTCTCTAAGTCTTCTAATTTTTAAATAAAAAAACCTTAACTTGTCCAATCTTTCCCGATAGCTGTAATCTCTCAGTTCTGGTACCATCCGTATAAATCTTTTTTGCACTTTCTTCAGTGCTTCTATGTCCTTTTTAATTGTATGGAGACCAGAACTGTGCACTGTAAGGGCCCAAGTTTCCACATGATTTGCGCCTGATTTTTAGGAGCAACTGGTGGAGAACGGACTATCTTAGAAATCGCAATTCTCCACATTTCTTTTTCTGTCAGGTAGAACAGTTCTACTTTGGAACAGAATTTTTTCTTCAAAAGGGGGCGTGTCCGGCCACTGACGCCTGATTTGAAAGTTTCCACAGTGAAAACGTACTCCAAACTAAAGTAGAATGGAGCAAGTGAAGATTTTTGTAGAACTGAAAAAACCTGTTCTACACATTAAAAAATCAGGCGCAGGTTACAAATTAGGCGTCCAGGTGGGGGGGGGGGGGGGGAAGGGAAGTCATTAAATTCTATAATTAATCCTTACTTATACTTATACAAATATTATACAAATAAATCCAACCTGAATAAACATTTATAAGCAAAGAAAAGATTAAATAAACCATCTTCCTACCTGTGTGAAAGTGCTTCAGGCAGGCCTTTTGGGAACGAAGGCTGAACGGGCCGGCCCGAGACTTCGGGCAGGGCCCGTCCCCAGCACCAGATTTACAGGTAGGTGGCGTTGGGTCGGGTCGGGGAGGGGAGGTTCGGTTTGGTTCGATCGGGGGGGGAGAGAGAGAAAGGGAGAGGGGGGGGAGAGAGAGGGAGGGGGGGGCGCGGAGGGAGAGAGAGAGAGGGGGGGGCGGAGAGAGAGAGAGAGAGGGAGGGGGGGCGGAGGGAGAGAGAGAGAGGGAGGGGGGGGAGGGAGAGAGAGTGAGGGGGGAGAGAGAGAGGGAGGGAGGGAGGGGGGGAGGTCAGGTCGGATCCAGTCCGGGAGCGGGAGTCGGGTCGGGTCCAGTGGGGTGGGGGGGGTCGGGTCGGGGGGCGGGAGTGCGGGTCGGGTTGGGTCCAGTCGGGGGGGCGGGGAGCGGGAACAGGAGCGCGGGTCGGGTCGGGTCCAGTCGGGGTGGGGGGGGCGTGGGTGTCGGGTCTGGTCCGGAGGCGGGGGGGGCGGGGAGCGGGTGTCGGGTCTGGTCCGGAGGCAGGGGGGGGGCGGGGAGCGGGTGTCGGGTCTGGTCGGAAGGGGGGGAGCAGGAGCTGGCCGTGGGAGGAGCCTTATTCATGCAGCCCCAGTGAGGCCATTCAGCCAGGGCTAGGGGCTGCGTGCTTCGGGACCCTCCCACACAGTTCGGCGCCTGGAGCTACTGCACTTGCGTGCCCACTGTAGCGCGCATGTGCAGAGGTCTGGCACTGTTTTCAGCGCAGGGACCTGGCACCGCCCCCCCACAGCTCGTGCTGGCTGCGCCGAGGGCCAGAGGACCTGCAAGTAGATGGAGAATACCGAGGATTTTTTTAGGCGCACTTTGTGGCGCGAAAAACGGGCGTTCAGGTCTGGACTGCGCCGTTCTAGGCGCGTGTGGAAACTTGGGCCCTAAGTGTGGATTGACCGGGTCCTATACATGTTTGACATAAATTCACTACATTTGAATTCTATACCTCTAGAAATTAATCCCAGCGCTTTGTTAGCATTTTGAATTACTTTGCTGACCTGCAATATTGCTTTTAATGATTTATTCACCTATAACCCTAGATCCCTTTGCTCTTCTAACCCATCCAGTTTCTTATTTTCTAAGGTGTAGACAATGTTTCCTCCCAAATGTTAAAGTTCATTTGCTACTTAACTGCCCAGTCTGCAAGTTTTCAAATGTCTTCTTGCATTATGTTGCATTCTTCCTCAGTGTTAGCTATCGTTAGCAGTTTGGTATCATCTGCAAATTTTGATTTGAATTACTTATTCCAAATCATTAATGTAAATGATGAATAACTGTGGTCGCAGCACTGATCCTTGTGGAATATCAGTTTCTACTTCCTCCAATCTGAATAACTACCCTTTAACTCTACCCTTTGCTTTCTCCTTTTTAGCCAATTTGCTATCCATTAGCCTTTCAGAATCCACACTGACTATTTTTTATTATATTTTCTGTCTCTACATGCTCTTCTATCACTTCTTCTAGTATAGATTCCAGTAGCTTTCCTATCACTGACATTAAGCTGACTGGTTGAAAGTTCCCAGGTTTTGGTCGATCTCCCTTTTTGTAAACAGGAACAACATTAGCTGTCAGCCAGTCCTCTGGCACTATCCCCTCGTCTGTGGAACTATTGTATATATAAATTAATGCCTCTGCTATCTTCTTCCCAGTTTCCTTGAGTATGGGTGGGTGCATACCATTCAAACCTGGTGTTTTATCCTCTTTTAGTTTTGCTAGTTTGTTAATTATTTTCTCCCTTTCTATCCCAACTGTATTAATATTTCATTTAAGCTCATCCTCGAGTGAAATGTCTATTTCATTATCTTCTTTAGTAAAAACTGAGGTGAAGTAGTTATTCAATACTTCTGCCATTTCTCTCTCATAACCTGTGAATTTATCTTGCTCATCCTTTAGTGGCCCTATCCCTACTTTAATTTTCCTTCTTATTTATGTGTTTATAGAACACTTTATTATTTATTTTTATATTCCTTGATAATCAATGAATGTAGAATGGCAATGGCACTGAAGATTCTATGACAATGTGTTAGAACATGAGTAAACGGTAATGTTAATTTCAATGTCAATTTTAAAATGCATTTGCAACCTTTTGCCATTCTATTTCTGATGTTGGTCCTGTGTGATGTCACCATGCTGATGCAGTGTAAAATAAATGGTTTAGCGCTTTTGTTAAGATAAGACACAATGGCCTAGAAATTTGAAGTGTTAATGCTGGCCGTTAAGGCCCATTACAGGAACAAAATTTGCGGGCGCGCACTTCTGCCAGCTGCTGGCAGGCCCTCAGTGAGTCTGCAGCGCTCACCTGCACCCAATCTGTAATTTTGCAGTGCGCTGCTCAACTTACTGGCCTGTGTTAATTGTGACAAGCAGGAAGGAGGCCCCAGAAGCATTATTTAAAGGGTTCATCACCAATAACTTACAGCTGACATGTTTGTTCAGTTTGACTGGCTCTGTGGAACTTTCTGAAACTCTAGCAGCTTTCTAAACTTCATTTAAGATCCTAAGGTTACAAGGAGTGTTGGAGCAAGTGAAGAACGCCTTCATTCTCATTTAAAGGCTTCTGCTCACAGTCAGGAGGGCTCTTCTTGCGCACGCATTCAAGTATCTTTAGGAGAGGGAGCAGAGGCAGCGAAGAAGAGGAGAAAGTGCGTGCAGAGGGAAAAGGAGGAGGGCCCAGCAGGCTCTCAACAGGAGGCCTTACCTCGAGGGTCTTCAGAGAGCATTTCTCTTATATCCACTTAAGCGAGGAGCAGTGAATCAGGAGGCTCTGCTTCACGAAGGAGGTGGTCACAGAACTCTGCCATCTCCTGCAGCCAGACCTGCAGCCTGAGAGCAGGGCAAACACGGGTCTTACAGTGGTCATCAAGGTCTCTGTGGCCCTCAATTTCTTCGCCAGTGGATCTTTCCAGTCAGCAGCAGTTCGCCTTCCATAGCAGCATCCAGGAGGTCACAGAGGCTCTCTACTCCAGGAGAAGGGACTACGTTATCTTCTCTCTGAGCAGAAAGAAGCAGGAGGATTGCATATTAGGCATTGCCAGGATAGCAGGCTTCCGCATGATGCAGGGCGCCATCGACTGCACACATGTGGCTTTGCGGCACCACATAACAATCCTGAGATCTTCTGTAACTGCAAAAGCTACACTCACATAATGTGCAGTTGTCGTGTGAACATGGCCAGGGCATCCTGATGATCAATGCCTGCTATCCTGGCACCAGTCATGATGCCTCAATCCTGCATCAGTCCAGTGTGCCAGCAATCTTCCAGCCACCACGTCAAACCTGAGGGTGGCTGTTCAGAGACAAGCGTTGTCGGCTCTACACTTGTCTGATGACTCGCTCCACAATTCCTGGCCAGCACCCATACAATGAGAGCCATTCTGCCCTAGGAAGCAACAGTCCTGCTGCCTTGACTGCTCGGGAGGAGCCCTCCAATATGGAGCGGGTATCTCATTTCATGGTGGTCTGTTGCATGCTCCACAACTTGGCCATCATGAGGGTGCAGCCCTTGCTAGCAGAGATTGCGGGACCACCTCAGGAAGAGGATGAGGGAGAGGTGGAGGAAGAGGATGAGGAGGAGAAGGAGGAGGACGAGGAGGAAGGAAGGAGGCAGGCAGCAAATCCCCCTTCGCCACGGGCTATCCATGAACGCCTCATCAGACTCCGATTCGAGTGAATGAAACCCCAGATCCCCATTGCTCACCACATCCCCATCAACCACATCCCCATCATACAATCCCTCGATCATGGAATATCTCAGCATCCTCCTGGGCACAAAGCTGAAATGAGAGCCACTAAAATCGAAGGGGCTGAAATTGGCCCTTCCCTTATGGCCTGTTATTGCCGGAAATCATGTTGCGGAGTGCAAAGGCCGCAATTTTTCATGTAATGGCCGCCATTTTTTAAATTCCGCTCTTGCGGTATCCCGGCGGTGACCCGCTCCCCTCCTACTGCTCTGCTGCTGCCAATCCATCCTAAGTGCGTCATAAGAGCGCACACCGCCGATGTTCCCCCTCCCGATGACGAATTTCCACCAAAAAAAATCTTGTTCCCGTCGCACGGTGCCAAAAGCTGCTTTTTTCTGCCGGTGCAGTGAGGCTATCTTCCATGTAAAATGGCGGTGCAGCTCCCATTAAAGGAGAGGACCTACTGCTGCTACCGCCATGTTTTTTTTTGTTGGCCAACTGCAATATCGGGCTGACAATTATGTCCCCGAGTTCGACCGAGCTGCCAATACCCACTTGGCGAAACCTTCACTGGTGACCCAGTAGACTGAACTTAAACAATCGCACCGATCTCCCCTTTAAGCGAAGGGGAGAGTCGTGGTGATGATTATGACGTCATCAGCATTACGCTGATGACTGACAGCGGTAGCCACTCTGCCCGTCCCCAACTTCCGCACCTTTAGTGTGCTCACCACCGCACTTTCGCCCCCATTATGACCGACCTCCAGTCCGCTGGGAAAAAAAAGCCAAAGAGCGGAATTTCACTCAAGACGCCACCGCATCCACCAGTAAAAATACGAGAAACAGAGTAGGTGCGCCCTGTTTCCAGTGGTGGGCAATTTCAGACCCAAAGTTACAAACAAAATTAATAAATGTCTAACTATTCAATTTACAAAACAATATCAACTAATCACTTTTGTGCAATGCCTTAGTGCCTGTCGTTCGGGTGCCGTTTCCTATTCTGGTTCCCCTATGCAGAGCTCCCCCAATGGTTGCAGCACGGCTGGTGGAAGGCTGCTAGGGGAGACTTCAGATGACCTTGCAGGATGACCATGACCAGCTCTGGACGTAGAAGGCTTGGCTGTAGACTCAGCATGGGAGACAGCAGTCTGGGCTGGCTGGCTGACAGGCAATGGCAAGGGCAGTGTGGCAGTGGTGAGAATAGGAATTCTGTTACCCTGAGAGATGACAGCAGCTTCCAGCTCCACAGACCCAGTGCCATTCCTGCGGGGCAGAGCGTCAGCATTCCTAACGATCTATTGGAGGACAGATTGCTGGGCTGCTGCGACACACTGCAAGTCCTGGTTGACACTGGTAAACCCTGGCAACAGTCTGAGCTTGTGTGCAGCAAGCTTAGACTGCAGGTGAGCAGTCTGCGCTTCCACTGCAGTGCTCAGGCATTGGGTCGCTTCTGCCTGTGCTGCAATGGCAGCCATGCTTTCGCCCATCACACGCAGCATCATGTCTGGGTTGACACGGTCTCTCCTGGAGTTGTCCATCATTTCCTGTCTGAGCATTATGGGCTCCAAGCTCTGTGCAAACCCCTGGCCAATGTTGGAACCAGACTCCTCCATGCTCCTTGACTTTGCCAGAAGGCTCTCTGGCAGGCTTGCCATTGCCCCAAGAAAGTATGCTTGCTCATCTTCTGAAGGCCACCCCTTCGAGATTCTCACCTGAGTCGTGTGCAGCAGAATCCCTTGCGCCAACTCGCCCTCTGAGGAGCTGGCACCCGAGCTACCCTTTACCCTTGGGCTTGCTACAGCCCACTCGTGCCCAGTGCCTCACCCTGTGCAGATCCCGCTTCTACACTACCCTCTAAATTCTGCACAGTGAGAGTTTCTGAACTGATGTCTAAGTGTCAGATGCAGTGACGGTGTGCCTTCTTCTTCTCCTTCACTCTCCTCCATGGCTTTGGGGACAGGCTCTGTGGCTGGCAGTACTTGGTTAACTGAAAGCAGAAAGGCACAAGCATCAGGCTCTGGTGAGGGGTGGTGGTGATGGGGGGGGCGTGGGGCGTAGTAGCAAGCTACACATGCATACAACATCAGCAGCTTGTAAGTGAGAAGAGTTTGTGGGATGAGGTGGAAGTAGGATGTGAGAAGAAGGATCAGAAATGACCATATCATTATTGTTGCCAAGGGCTTCAAATTCACCTGTTGCCACGGCCTCGGTGACTTTCCCTCCAATGATGTCGAGCACTATCCCCTCCAGTTGGTTCAGGGCATGTATGGCGGCTTTCCTCCCACATGTCTGCCAATGTTCCCAGCAATTGTATTCAACCTTAGCCTGCCAGAGAAAGGGAAATGTGTCAGTGGCTCTGGTGCAATGTTTTTGGGTGGTTTGCCTGCCATGTTTGAATGGCTGTCAATGTGTGGCTGTGAGTGTTGCAGCAGTGGTAAGGTTGTTAGGGTGAAGTGAAGTCATGATTGTGAGGTATGAGTTGCGAAAGGTAGAGATTTTTTAAAAATTGTTCATGGGATGTGGGCGTCACTGGCAAAACCAGCATTTATTGACCTCACTAATTTCCCTGTCTTCTCAAGTCAGGATGATGTGTGACTAGGAGGGGAATGTGGAGGTGGTGGTCTTCCCATGTGCCTGCTGCCCTTTTCCCTCTAGGTGGTAGAGGTCGCGGATATGGAAGATGCTGCCGAAGAAGGCTTAGCGAGTTGCTGCAGTGCAGTGCGTCTTATAGATGGTACACACTCGAGCCAAGGTACTCGGTGATGGAGGGAGTGAATGTTTAGGCTGGTGGATGGGGTGCCAATCAAGCAGGCTGCTTTGTCCTGGATGGTGTCGAGTTTGTTGAGTGTTGTTGGGGCTGCACTCATCCAGGCAAGTGGAGAGTATTCTATCACACTCCTGAGTTGAACCTTGTAGACGGTGGAAAGGGTTTGGGGAGTCAGGAGGTGAGACACTTGCTGCTGAATTCCCAGCCTCTGACCTATTCTTTTTGTCACAGTATTTATGTGGCTGGTCCAGTTAAGTTTCTGGTCAATGGTGACCCCCAAAATGTTGATGGTGGGGGATTCGGCAATGGTAATGCCATCGAATATCAAGGGGCGGTGGTTAGACTCTCGATTGTTGGAGATAGTCATTGCCTGGCACTTGTGTGGCGTGAATATTACTTGCCACTTATTAGCCCAAGCCTGAATGTCGTCCAGGTCTTGTTGCATGCGGGCATGGACTGCTCCATTATCTGAGGGTTTGCGAATGGCACTGAACACTGTTGGTAGGTGAATAATGGACGTGTGGTGTATTGAACAGTTTATGAGGCTTGTGGTGCAGATGCTGGGATATGCACTTGCTGAAGCCTTCACTCACCTTGACCTGTCATGTGAGGTCATTACACTTCTGGCGGCACTGTATCCATGATCTGCGGATCGCAATGTTGGGTGTCATATATACAGATATCTCCTGTCAAGTCTTCTACAGGTATGGGCAGATAGCTTCCTGCCACCCTGCGGGAAGAGGACAGCCCGCCTCTTCTCCACGGCCACCACCAGTGCTTCCAGAGCTGCATGTGAGAACTGTCTAGCTTTCTTCCTCTGCTGCTGCTCAGCCATCTCTTCTTGTAAGTTCATCACTTAATACAAGTGGAGCTCCAAATAGAATGACAAAGCTGCATCAAATAACCTCCCCTTTAAGTAGTGGAGAAAGCCTGAGCCAAACATTACTTGCAATTAGACTACACCCGATATTGGCCCACCTGTTGAGCCGTAAGCCAATGAGCAGCGTGTTTAGTGCTGAGATCAGCACTATAATCGCGTAAATGAGCACTTAGCACGAATTTTGTGTGCTATCTAGATTACTTTGACCCCGCGCAGCTAAATAGCGTTGGGCCATGTTACCGCCCGTTTTCAGGCCATATCCAATTTCTAGGCCAAAGAAATTTCACATAAATGTGTTAATATGTCCATTATTAATAATGCACAATGCCATTTCAACCTGCTTGTCTCAAAGCTAGGAACCTAATTATAAAGATTTGAGGGCAATAGAGTCTCCACTAAAGCTAGGCAATACCAGGATTCAATTTGGAAAAACTATTTTTTTGACAGTAGGACTCTACATCCCATCAGAAAATATCACTGAAACATTGAACACCATTTCATTAAATAGCCAATTAATATTTCATTTTCATAAAACCTAACCATAACTTAACATTTAGACAACCATTAAAATGTGTTCAGTTTAAGAGAACCATTAGGCACCATTCTACTAGCCTATGGTTAAAAGCATGTCAATTTGAACCAAATGTGAAACAACATAAGCTTTAAGGAGAAAATTGATAACAGATTACTGTTGAATAAAAAAAATTAGAAATTGCTCGGACATCTCTGGTATAAATGCTTTCACACTCCGACAATGTTGAATAGATTCAGGGGCCGAAATTACCCTGTATTGTGCCTCCTGTTAGCGCCTCTCGGAGCACTAATGGGGCGTAAAACTGTTTTCGCCGGGGAAAGGGGATGGCCGGGGGTGGGGGGGGGGGGCGCGCTATCGGCTACCGCTAAATTGCGTGGGAGTTATCGGAAAAGCTGGCATGGTAGCGCCAAACCCCACTAGTAGTGCCCCATGCTGCCGCATAACTGACGATGCCGTAATCGCGGGCGCGGCGACCTCTTAAATCTACGTGGCGACCCCTTTCCACCCCATGGTGGAACTTGGCCAGCGCCCCGCGAGCGTGTCACTAGCAGCCTCGTGGATCATAAACCAGGCGGACATCCGCTCACATGTCTCGAATTGGGCCGACATTCGCTCACAGGGCAGAAGTTAAAGGGGAGGTGGGGAGCACCGCGCCGCCATTTTATTTTCCGGCTGACTCACACGTCGGTCCCTTGTGTGTTTCTTTCGCATGGTCTGGGCAGCGATCGTGCAGCCCAACACTCCGTTTGGATGCCAGGCAGCGGCCTCGCCACCACACCACACTGGTGGCCAAGTGGAGGCCATCAGAGGCCTGGCAGAGTGCGCAACGGCTTCCCTTTAATGGAAGGGCAGGGGCATTGAATCGCATCAGCTCTACGCAGAGCAGTCGCATAGCGCTGGCGAACGGACCAGAGCAGCACCCCCGAACCCGGCCAACAGGAAGTGGAGCGCACGACATTGAGCTTCATTTCCTGTGAGGGGCGGTAACCGCAATTTGCAGCCAAGGCGAGACTTCGGCACCGGGCGCAGGATATCCCGCCCTGACTTGGTTACCGTCCCCAAATGGAGCGCTGGGGAATTTCGGCCCCTCAATCTTGTAAGTCACAGTTGCATCAACAGATGAAAATGTCAAACTAAGTGGAAGCTTCATCTGTGAACTGCTCAAGAAACCCAAATGTAGTTATTTGTCAGTTCAGGTAGAGAAATGGTAACTGAGGAACTAAAATCAGGGCCAAAGCAGGAATGAGAGGAAAACAACAGCAACATGTATTTATATAGCACCTTTAATATAGTAAAATGTCCCAAGGTGCTTTATAGTAGCGTTATAACACAAAATTTGACACCTAGTCATGTTAGAAGAAATTACGGCAGGCTTGGCCAAAGAGGTAGGTTTTAAGGAGTGTCTTGAAGGAGGAAAGAGAGGTAGAGAAGCGGAGAGATTTAGGAAGGAAATTCCAGAGCTTAGAGCCTAAAGCCTAGGCAGCTGAAGGCATGGCCATGAATGGTTTAATGATTATAATCCGGGATGCTCAAGAGGCCAGAATTAGAGGAGCCAGATATCTTGAGGGGCTGTGGGGCTGAAAGAGATTACAGAGATATGGAGAGGCAAGGCTATGGGCGGATTTGAAAACAAGGATGAGAATTTTAAATTTGAGGCGTTGCTTAACCAGGAGCCACTGTTGGTCAGTGAGCACAGAGTGATGGGAGAACGGGACTTGGTGCGAGTTAGGACACAGGCAGCCGAGTTTTGGATGACCTCAAGTTTATGGAGGATAGAATGTGGGAGGCCAGCTCAGAGTGCATTGCAATAGTCAAGTCTAGCGGTAACAAGGGCATGGATGAAAGTTTCAGCAGCAGATGAGCTGAGGCAGGGGCAGAGACGGGCGATGTTACAGAGGTACAAATAGATGGTCTTAGTTATGGTCCGGATAAGTGGTCAGATGCTGATTTCAGGGTCAAATATGACACCAAGGTTGCGAACAGTCTAGTGCAGCCTCAGACAGATGCTGGGGGGAGGGATGGAGCCGGTGGCTAGCGAATGGAGTTTGTGGCGGGAAACGAACATAATGGCATTGGTAAATGGGTCTTCTTATTGTAACGATATAATGTATAGCACCCTCTAGCTAGGAGGTCTAGAGTCCTGGTTCAGTATTTTAAGAAACCTGCTTGTCTGATGAGGAACTACATTTTAATCTGCACAAGGCTGTCTGAGATCTCCCAAATAAATCGAGTTAATTTGAACTATGTTTGTTCAAGAGACTATAAAATACATGGTGTCAGAAGCAGAGACTTTTGATCTTTCATCGAACGCATCTACGATTGAAATATTGGAACTGTAAGACTTCCTCTGTGACGACTTACTCATAAAGACACGGTCTTGAAATAGACTGATGAACAAGACAAAGCGTTTGAAGCTATCAAACAACTTGTGACAGATTCTCCGGTATTCAGGTACTTTGACCACAAACTTGCAATCGAAGGTCAAGGAGATGCTTCGAGCAAGGGTCTTGGATTCGTTCTTCTGCAACAGGGACAACCAATCGCATACTCGAGCGGAGCGCTCACTCCAGCAGAAATACGATAGTCTCAAATCGAAAAGGAGCTGCTCGCTCAAGTCTTCGGAATGGAACAAAACCATCAGTATGTATACGGTTGCAAGATCACGCTATGGGCAGACCATAAGCCTTTAGTTGCTATATGACGCAAGCCGTTATCTGCAGCAGCCAAGCAACTACAACATCTGCTCATTTGGCTATCTCCCACCCTCCAAACAAGGATTGACTAACATACAACACACAACTGCAAGCAACTCCACACTACAGGCTTAATTTTCCACAAGCCCCTTTACACCCCTTTTTCTAGGCCTGAAACGCACCAGAAATATTTTGTCAAAGTTTCCTCGATATATAGTTCGAACTTAGCACCGCGCAGTGTTTCCACGCACCTCGGGGATGGAGCCTGCTGTCTGCGCCGAAAAATTAAGCCGCACCTTTTGCGCATGCGCGGGAAAAAAAAGTTACGCTTTTGACGTTGTTCCAATGGATGCGCATGCTCAGTACAGCTCGGATTTGGGAATTGGCCATTTTTAAAGAGCCAGTTGTATGTGTGTGAGAAGGAGTGCTGTATGAGACCATTGGGAAAATCACAGCTGCAGTAATACAAGATGCAACGCAGTGCAAGGACCAAGAATTTCTTACAGGAAGAAGTGGAGGCACTAGTTACTATGATTGAGAACAGATGGCAGGAGCTGGATACCAGCAGAGGTCACATAAAAGTTCCACCCAAAGAAATGAAGAAACGCTGGAACCAAATTGCAGAAGATTACAGCACAGTAGTGACCACCATGAGATCTGGAGGCCAGTGTAAAAAGAAATGGCAGGACCTTGGTCAAGTAGTTAGTGTAAGTAATATTTTCATTTATTCAATGGAATTGCAATTGCAATTGTAAATGTGACCAGCTGTATATGTCCCACCCAGCAGAAATACACCCTCTCTAAAAAGTTGCATTTTCATCTTTGCAGAGGAAGGTGGCACATAATAAAAGGGAAAGAACTCAGACAGGAGGAGGCCGGCAAATCTGCACCTACTGACACCCTTGGAAGAGAGGGTCACTGCTTTGATGGGTCCTGCCTGGAAAAAAGCAATCAGTACTGCACAAGTTGGGGCCTACACTCGAGGGAGAGGGTATGTCCTGCAAATTCATCGTGGTCCTTCAAATCAACCTGCTGCCTAGCCTGCGATGTGTGAGACTACTCATGCCACCCATCCTGCCCCCTCCTCTGCTGCTAACCATTTGACTGTTCTGTTATATTTTGCAGAACTTGAGGCCAACCCTGACAATGCAGAAGAAGATTCAGACATGGATGAGCCTGAAGAGGAGAACATCTTCCAATCCATCCATGGGGGTGAGGGGGAGGGGGAGGGGATGGAGCTGGATGAAGCCCCCACTGTTGTACTGAATTTGGAGGAGGTGCCACTATTGGAGGTGACAGCCCCTTCCACGACTAGTGGTTTGAGTGTTGGTGGGACATTCCATGGTTTCACACCTTCCGAGGTTGCGGGTCCCAGTGGTGGGGTGCAGCGACGCACACCCATGAGGAGGAGAGGAAGGAGAGCTCGACCATGCTCTCCTGAGGTGCAGGATCTAACAGATGTGGTTCAGATGATGTCATTAAGTGCGGAGAACATTGACCTTACTTGATCACTCCTGGACGCCATCACTGAGGTGAGTGATGAGGTAGCGGGACTGTCAGGAGAAGTAACAGCAATGACACGAGAAATGGGAATGATATCCTGGACCATCAGTGAGGGAATAGTGGCCATGAGGGAGGGAATGTCAGAGGTACTGCAAACCATGTCACTGATCATGAGGGAGGGAATGTTGCAGGTAGTTCAGACAGTTTTTCTCAACCTGGGGGAGGGAATGTTGCAGGTCGTTGAGACACTGTCAGGGCACATGAGGGACGGAACAGGCTAATGGGACTCAAGGTAGACAAGTCCCCTGGTCCTGATGAAATGCATCCCAAGGTATTAAAAGAGATAGCGAAAGTTATAGCAGATGCATTCATTATAATCTACCAAAATTCTCTGGACTCTGGGGAGGTACCAGCGGATTGGAAAGCAGCTAATGTAACGCCTCTGTTTAAAAAAGGGGGCAGACAAAAGGCAGGTAACTATAGGCCGGTTAGTTTAACATCTGTAGTGGGGAAAATGCTTGAAACTATCATTAAGGAAGAAATAGCTGGACATCTAGATAGGAATAGTGCAATCAAGCAGACGCAGCATGGATTCATGAAGGGGAAATCATGTTTAACTAATTTACTGGAATTCTTTGAGGATATAATGAGCATGGTGGATAGAGCTGTACCGATGGATGTGGTGTATTTAGATTTTCAAAAGGCATTCGATAAGGTGCCACACAAAAGGTTACTGCAGAAGATAAAGGTACGCGGGGTCAGTGGAAATGTATTAGCATAGATCGAGAATTGGCTGGCTAACAGAAAGCAGAGAGTCGGAATAAATGGGTCCTTTTCGGGTTGGAAATCGGTGGTTAGTGGTGTGCCACAGGGATCGATGCTGGGACCTCAACTGTTTACAATATACATAGATGACCTGGAAGAGGAGACAGAGCGTAGTGTAACAAAATTTGCAGATGTACAAAGATTAGTGGGAAAGCGGGTTGTGTAGTGGACACAGAGAGGCTGCAAAGAGATTTAGATAGGTTAAGCGAATGGGCTAAGGTTTGGCAGATGGAATACAATGTCGGAAAGTGTGAGGTCATCCACCTTGGAAAAAAAAACAAAAAAAGGGAATACTATTTGAATGGGGAGAAATTACAACATGCTGCAGTGCAGAGGGACCTGGAGGTCCTTGTGCATGAATCCCAAAAAGTTAGTTTGAGGGTGCAGCAGGTAATCAGGAAGGCGAATGGAATGTTGGCCTTCATTGCGAGAGGGATGGAGTACAAAAGCAGGGAGGTCCTTCTGCAACTGTATAGGGTATTGGTGAGGCCGCACCTGGAGTACTGCGTGCAGTTTTGGTCGCCTTACTTAAGGAAGGATATACTGGCTTTGGAGGGGGTACAGAGACGATTCACTAGATTGATTCCGGAGATGAGGGGGTTACCTTATGATGATAGATTGAGTAGACTGGGTCTTTACTCGTTGGAGTTCAGAAGGATGAGGGGTGATCTTATAGAAACATTTCAAATAATGAAAGGGATAGACAAGATTGAGGCAGAGAGGTTGTTTCCACTGGTCGGGGAGACTAGAACTAGGGGGCACAGCCTCAAAATACAGGGGAGCCAATTTAAAACCGAGTTGAGAAGGAATTTCTTCTCCCAGAGGGTTGTGAATCTGTGGAATTCTCTGCCCAAGGAAGCTGTTGAGGCTAGCTCATTGAATGTATTCAAGTCACAGATAGATAGATTTTTAACTAATAAGGGAATTAAGGGTTACGGGGAGCGGGCGGGTAAGTGGAGCTGAGTCCACGGCCAGATCAGCCATGATCTTGTTGAATGGCGGAGCAGGCTCGAGGGGCTAGATGGCCTACTCCTGTTCCGAATTCTTATGTTCTTATGTTATGTTCTTATGAGTTAGCTGCTGCAATAAGGGAACACGCCCAGACCCCGCATCCATTGACAGAATCAGCTGTCATTCCCACTCCAATCCCCACACCAGTTTCTGAAGAGCTCAAAGCCGGGCCCTTCAAGTTGCTGCCTGACGCTGATGCCCACCCTCAAGAGGTGTGCAGTCTCCAAGATGTTAGAAAGAATAAGCTTGGTATCAAGCTCAGAAACACTGTGCCACCGCCTGCAGGCAGGGGTGGTGGAGTATCCAAGCGCAGCGGGCGGTCTTAGAATAAGGAGGATGAGAAATGGGTGCAGCCTTTCTTTGCTGCTGTTATTGTTATTATTGTTACTGTTCTCAAATTAAAAGTTTTTTGTAAGTTATGTAAAATTACAAGTTTATAAATGATCTTAATGTTTTTAAGTGATCTTAAAGAGTGATATTAAAGTAAAGTTTTAGACAAGAATAATTTTATTGAAGTTAAGTTGAGTACATTGTAAACTTTTGAATAAAATATATTTTACATTAAATCAGAATCATGTTCCATTAACTCAACATAACATTACGGAACAGCTCCAAACAGTAAACAAGTCCATGTGGAATAGTTGTCGCTGAGCCCTCAGGCATCAGTAAAGTATTCACGGATGAGCTGCTGGCGCAAGGCTCGAGCGATTTAAAGGAGCACGATGGCCCGCCTTCCTCGTCATCGTGCTCTGGCCTCAGGCACTTGCATGGCTTCCTCATCCTCGTCATCCTCCTGTTCCTTCTCCTCCGCCTCCTGCTCGTCACCTGCATCTTCCACATCATTATCATCAGCCACTCTCAGTGCAGGTGAGTCTTCCACTACCAGGTGCTGCTGCTTCACGATGGCTAAGTTATGCAGCATGCAGCACACAACAGTGAACTGACCGACAATCTCAGGGGAGTACAGCAAGTGGCACCCGGAATGGTCCAAGCATTGGAAACGCTGTTTCAATATGCCAATGGTCCTCTCAGTGATGCTCCGCATCGCAATGTGCAACATGTTGTATTGACGGTCAGGTTATGCATAGGAGCGTCATGAGCCAGGTGGCGAGGATGTACCCTTTGTCTCCCAGTAGCCAGCTCTGCCCTTCTGGCTGCTGCTGAAAATGGCAGATATAATGCTGCCGTGTAGGATGAACGCATCATGAGTGCTGCCAGGGTATCTTGCATCGACTGACATGACATGATGATATGGAGTGGAAGCCTTTTCTGCTCCTATACATCTCGGAATCCTTTAAAGGTGCTCGCAAGGTGATGTGTGTACAATCAATGCAGCCCTGTACCTTGGGGAAGCCAACAATGCTGGAGAAGCCCACAACCCTGTCATGGATTGCTTGGGCAGTCATGGGGAACTTTATGAAATCATTCCTATGCGCGTACAGTGCAGCAATGACCTGGCGAATGGAGACATGTGTTTCATGTTGAGAGATGGCGCACCCATCCCTAGTTGTAGCTTGAAATGATCCGGAGGCATAGAATGAAACTGCAGCTGTAACCTTCACTTCACCTGACAAAGCAGTCCTCCTGATGCTTCTAGGTTGCAGGTCTGCTTTGATCAACTCACAGATCTCACTTACAACTTCTTTGCAGAAATGCAGCCTTCTGACACAGTCTGCATCACTCAGGTGAAGGTACGAACGCCTGTCTCGATATACCCGAGGTGGGTAAGGCCTCCTGCCCAACACCCTATGGGCTCTGATGTTCCTGATGTGAGGAAGTTGAATCAATTGTCTCCTATGTAGCACCATGATGCAGAAAGCTCGCACAAGGTATGGCATTGTCAGTATTGCCCCCAAATTTAACCTTTGAAAGAAGTTCAAAATGGTAGGAAAGCAGGCAGCACAGGTTCGCAGTTGTATCTCTCCAGGTCTGTGTGGATGGACCACACCCAAAGGTCTTGTGACTTCTCTCTCTCTCTCCCCCTCTCCGGCCTCCAAGCCTTCCGATCGGCACCTCGCTCTCTCTCTCCTCCCCCTCCCCCGCCCTACGGCTTGTTTTGTAGCCGAACCCCGAGCCGCTGTGTCCGGGCACGAGGCCGATTCTGTCGGCCAAACCTACGACCCTCCAGCTCTGCTTCAAGACGTTCGGAGGTGGTGTGTGAGTGAGTAAAAAAAAATCAGAAAACTTCTGAAATCCAACAAATTTATACTTCTACGTTGACAGGTAAAAAAAAGTTGAACTTTATTATTGATTTTGACAGTGTTCTTGACTCCCTCCAAAATCTTCGATTCAAAAATAATGGCGTCTTTCAGCACAGATTT